>NC_092225.1:60910107-60935107 GCF_036320965.1 Panulirus ornatus
AAAGATTGATCATCAAATATCAATAACATTAAAAAAGTACAATCAGACGGTGCTGAGTAAAGTCCGTGAATGGAGAACCAAAGTATAAATTCATGAGGAGAATCCGTGGTTCACATAGGATTACAGTCTAACATTTATAGAATGTTTTGAAAAAATTGGAAATTTGGTGATGCATCTGGTAACTTTTGCCACACTGGATGGTTCTAAAAGGTGGTGGTGGCGTGCGGTGTGACTAGCGATTCGTACTATTAAGAATAACTCATACTATAGCGGACAAAACTTACTGTAGTATATAATCTCTATTGTGGCGGATAATTCCTGCTTTAGAGGATGAGTAATGTTATGGTGGATAATCCTGCGTGCGGTAATGGATAATTCGAAAAACTGATTGACTTGATGTTTGGTATAATTCCTCGAGGTATGAATAAATTTTCGAACGTGGACATATGATATAGACTGAAGGTAAAACTTGCAAGTAATAGAAGTCGATGATTACATTCTGTAAAGAACATTTCGCAGACTTGGGAATTTCCACTACTGCACACAGATTCATCAATAACACATTCACTGATGATACATACATTGATGTACAACACATTCATTGATAACTCATACGTTGATGTACAACACGTTCATTGATAACTCATACGTTAATGTACAGCACATTCATTGATAATTCATACGTTGATGTACGACACATTCATTGATAACACATACGTTGACGTACAACGCATTCATTGATACATCTGACATACTCGCTGGTTGGGTGGTTGGGTGTTGGGTTTTAGGCTTTTCAACTGCCAGGGTCATTAAGGTCATCAACGTCAAGTCAAACTGAAACATCTTGAACACGTTCATGTTTAATGATAATATAAAACCACATATGCTCTCATTATTATCTTTAACACCTTCTTCATGTTTAATGATAATATTAAACCACATACGCTCTCATTATGTATATGACCAGTGTTGCATTACGGTCCTCTGTGGTTGGTACGGACTCCTGGTGAGTCATAAAATATCCTGAGATTGAGGGACTTAAAGCAGTGGAAAGGTGGCTTGATGCTGTAGATGAACTATGGTATGTTCCAGGATCAGCGCTCGCCTCTGCCAAAAGCAGACGAATTCGGTTGATACCAATAAACAGACTGGGTCCACCGAGAGCTATGTCGAAGTGCGTTGCCACATGGCAACACGTACAAGAATAAATAGATGGACTTGTGACTTACATCTAGCCTGTCGAACCCCGGAACACCTCGGCTTTAGGTCAATAGCTTAAGGCAGGCTGCCCGACCAAGAGATGTACACAGCGATAAAGCAGGGAGCTCAGTTACTCCGATTATGTTGAGCAGTTACACGAGTCTGGTCCTGCCGCGATAAGAGAACCCTGACCGGGCTGGCATGTTGGCTTTGGGGTAATGTTATTGATAGGCTGGTTCCTGCACACGTTGATAGAAGAGGAAAGAAAAGAGCCTGTGCAGTAAGCGTGGGGAAGCTGTTTAAGCTGATACTGATGCTTGGGACCAATGGCTACTTTCTGGACGAGTGACATTCATTCTGGTTTCAGAAGTGGTGCTGTAACCTCACTCTGAAAATGGAAAGAGGACCAACAGGTCCACATCAACTTCCTAAGTATGAAGATACTGTGTTAAGCGAGTTTTCTGTTTATACCATTCATGACACGAGGTTTTGATCGAGCGCTCGATCCTTTGAGCTTTTCATTCTTATCAATCTGGACATGCCCTAGGAAAATGCCTTCATTTAACCATATCCCCGTAATTCTACAACCTCGGATGCTCTGAAAGACCCCATAGTTCCACCAACATCTCACAGCTTCATTGTGATCATGGTATGCATTTAGATCCTGTGGGAACCATCATGTTTTGCAGACGCACTTGTATCTATTCCAGTATACACCAGGTGTTGAGTCAGGTGGTGGTATTTGGTATAGATCAGCACTCGGGAATTTCACTGATTCAGATTTTACTACAGCCGTCTTGATCATTGCGGAGTCCTGGAAGGTCGTATATGTGGTTCTTCAGCCCCAGGACGAGGTTCTGAGGCTCGTTTTCTTAATCATTTTTTACAGATCTGTTGGATGATGTTATTCAGTACCTTTGTCCCTGTGGTGAGGACGTCAACGTCACTGATTGGAAGGATCATTTCAGTCAGTCATGTCGTCCACATCCATGGCAGCGCTATCACCAAGGTCAACATACACGGTATGAAGGTCTCGGTGCCTGGTACTGCTTGTCTCCGAGTGACACGGGTCAAGTTCTCGTTTCCAGGATGCGGGAACAGGAGACTGACTGTTAACATTAGGAAATGACGGCTGGGTCAAGATATTTCTGTCGGAGCCTGGAACCACGTACGTGATCTGGGTGCGTCTTCATGCTACCCAGCACGGAGGGAGAAGGGCGGGTACGAGGCTGAGTTCTGAGAAGCTGGTGCTGCTGTAAAAAAAATAAGGAATGGTCTCTAGGATGGAATAATCGTAAGAGGGAAAGACCCAGGAAGTCATCAGCCCACGAAGCTCTGGCTCACAGCGCCCTCAACCTGTCGTGTTGAAAGATACTCGGAATGAACAAGCTGTCCCTGTAGAGGTCCCGTGGGACACAACGAGTTTTATTGAGCGCTGGAACGCACTGGCATGACGCATGTTCCAATTTGGTTGAGCCATTCTACCGCTTGACCAAATCCAGACGGGCGGAACTGATATATTGCCGGCTGTCAAGCGGTCAGTCGCCATCCTTGCTCGACATACTGAGAGTGAATAGATATAATCAATATGGTATTCCAACAGTATGTCAGTCTTTTATATTCATTTATACTTTATTCGTTCCCATCGAACAGTCTCGCTGTGTTTATTCTTTCTTTACTGCTCAGACGATCATTCTAGTTTTTATTTACTAAAGTTCTTTCTGTATATATATATATATATATATATATATATATATATATATATATATATATATATATATATATATTTATAAGTATAAGTTTGTTGAGTATTCCTGGTAAATTATATGGGAGGGTATTGATTGAGAGGGTGAAGGCATGTACAGAGCATCAGATTGGGGAAGAGCAGTGTGGTTTCAGAAGTGGTAGAGGATGTGTGGATCGGGTGTTTGCTTTGAAGAATGTATGTGAGAAATACTTAGAAAAGCAAATGGATTTGTATGTAGCATTTATGGATCTGCAGAAGGCATATGATAGAGTTGATAGAGATGCTGTGTGGAAGGTATTAAGAATATATGGTGTGGGAGGCAAGTTGTTAGAAGCAGTGAAAAGCTTTTATCAAGGATGTAAGGCATGTGTACGTGCAGGAAGAGAGGAAAGTGATTGGTTCTCAGTGAATGTAGGTTTGCGGCAGGGGTGTGTGATGTCTCCATGGTTGTTTAATTTGTTTATGGATGGGGTTGTTAGGGAGGTGAATGCAAGAGTTTTGGAAAGAGAGGCAAGTATGAAGTCTGTTGGGGATGAGAGAGCTTGGGAAGTGAGTCAGTTGTTGTTCGCTGATGATACAGCGCTGGTGGCTGATTCATGTGAGAAACTGCAGAAGCTGGTGACTGAGTTTGGTAAAGTGTGTGAAAGAAGAAAGTTAAGAGTAAATGTGAATAAGAGCAAGGTTATTAGGTACAGTAGGGTTGAGGGTCAAGTCAATTGGGAGGTAAGTTTGAATGGAGAAAAACTGGAGGAAGTAAAGTGTTTTAGATATCTGGGAGTGGATTTGGCAGCGGATGGAACCATGGAAGCGGAAGTTGATCATAGGGTGGGGGAGGGGGCGAAAATCCTGGGAGCCTTGAAGAATGTATGGAATTCGAGAACATTATCTACGAAAGCAAAAATGGGTATGTTTGAAGGAATAGTGGTTCCAACAATGTTGTATGGTTGCGAGGCGTGGGCTATGGATAGAGTTGTGCGCAGGAGGATGGATGTGCTGGAAATGAGATGTTTGAGGACAATGTGTGGTGTGAGGTGGTTTGATCGAGTAAGTAACGTAAGGGTGAGAGAGATGTGTGGAAATAAAAAGAGCGTGGTTGAGAGAGCAGAAGAGGGTGTTTTGAAATGGTTTGGGCACATGGAGAGAATGAGTGAGGAAAGATTGACCAAGAGGATATATGTGTCGGAGGTGGAGGGAACGAGGAGAGGTGGGAGACCAAATTGTAGGTGGAAAAATGGAGTGAAAAAGATTTTGTGTGATCGGGGCCTGAACATGCAGGAGGGTGAAAGGAGGGCAAGGAATAGAGTGAATTGGATCGATGTGGTATACCGGGGTTGACGTGCTGTCGGTGGATTGGGTCGGGGCGTGTGAGGAGTCTGGGGTAAACCATGGAAAGCTGTGTAGGTATGTATATTTGCGTGTGTGGACTTCCACACATTCTTCAAGGCTCCCAGGATTTTTGCCCCCTCCCCCACCCTATGATCCGTGTATATATATATATATATATATATATATATATATATATATATATATATATATATATATATATATACACGTGTGTGTGTGTGTGTGTGTGTGTGTGTGTGTGTGTGTGTGTTTGTTTGTGGATTGTCTAGAACTATTCTCATAATCTATCAAATTGAATTATCAATTAAGGAACAAAATAAACCATCCGACCTGAGAACATTAACAGAGGCGTCTTGACTACTGCTTTATTGATGTACTCCGAGTGACAGCAAGAGATCCCGAGTGTTTTCACCAAAGGCGAACCAATGTCATACTAAGAGGAAAAGAGGAGTCATAAGTACAAACGAATGCAAACAGCAACGGGCAATTTGTGGTCGTAAAGAGATCTGGAATACATTAGGTGAGACAGAATCCTAATGGGAACGTTACACAAAAGGCTCCTGAAAGTATTGGATGCGTTTGAAGTCCATGATCCCACCGAGACTTGTGACCCTGTGTTTTTATGAGAGTGTGGCGAGACACTGTAAGGCTCTCTGATGCTTACTTATTTACTGTTCATCTTTACGAATTGGAAATTCACAAGTGATAAACAGATCTGTCCTGTTTCTATGATACTTTCAGCAGTATTTTTCCTATATGGGAGACGTTAGGTTGACCGCTTCTGCTTAGATTGTTTTAAGCTCCACAAACAGCAGAGAAGACTAAAGTGCTAAAAGGTATAGGAAATCAACCATTTTATATCGTCCATAGTCTCTATGAATAGAAGGAAGCACTGAACAGTCATAACAGGTATCTATCCTGGTGTCCTAAGGTAACCAAGTGGAGTACCTCAAGGGTATGGGCTGGTTCCCTTGTTGTTCTTCGTCGTCGTTAGTGATAAAGCTAAATTGATGTTTACATATGACATAGGTAAGGAAAGTAGTCATAGGTAACGATAACGTCATAGATAAAGCAAAACGAGTTTTAGGACAAGGGAGAAATAGAAACATGATGAAAATAATAGGTCTGACGCATGGCTCACAAAGTTGATTCACGAACTGCGAGTTATGGAGATCATGGAAAGTCCAAAAATTTACAAATACTTTCTGGGAGGGATGAAAATGACGACATGATCCTGTGAAGAAGGTCTGAGAATTGATGTTACACCTGATTCGTCGCAAGCGAGGCACATCACTCGAATCATAAGGGAAACGAATCGTCTGTCTTCCACCATCAGGCTGACCTCCAGAGGGTATGGAGAAGATTATGTTGGAAAAGATTCGCACGACAGATATGAGATAAAGATGGGAAAACGGCACTCCTGCCTGGTCAACCCATCAGGCTATAAAGAGAAAATGTAATGTGCATAGCTACCCACAAAAGAAGATTAAGGGAATTTATGATCACTGTATTTCAATTCTTACGTGAACTGGACGAGCTTAACAGAGACCACTTCTTCGAAGTGCATAATAGACACAAATCTATGTCACAAAATCAAATAGAACGTAGATTTTGAAAAAGGAAGTTTGAAAATATTTCTATATTGCAACGGACTAATAGATTACATGTATATTGCTGATATAGAAAAGACATAGAGTGATGAAACGTTAAGCGTGTTTGTATAGCAAATACATAAGGTTAAGAAATGGGACACAACAGGCATATATCCCGAGCCTTAACATGGAAATTGATTATACATACAATGGGTGACTCTACTCACAAGTACATATACTGACACACACACACACACACACACACACACGCACACACACACACACACACACACACACACACACACACAGCGTGGATAACACACCTCCCAAGTACATCACCCTGAAGAACACCCTCGACAGCCTCCGAAGAACGCTAACCACGTCACCACCACCCGAGCCAAGGCCGTAATCAGCCACGTCAGCCTAGTTGACAGCCACGTTCCACCCATTACTAACGCCTCAATCTCCTTCCAGAGGGTGTTCCATTCACCAGGGTTCCTGGTGTTACTTTGGTCGACATATTAAGCTGGAAGGAACTTGTCACTATTACCAGGAAAACTTTCAGGCATCGTCTGAACATTTTTTCGTGGACTCCAGATTCTTGATGACCTTTTACAGCTAAACACAAGTGCATCAACATAAGTTTCATTCTTTCCCAAACTCGTCTGTGATGCCTCCGCCCGGTCTTCTTCCCTGACCACTATAAGGCAGGGGCTAATGTTAAAAAAGGCGCCACCTATTAAGTACTCAACGCAATGAATCTCTCAAGGCTCTCTATATTTCACCTGAACCTCGTCCAATCATTCGGGATAAGTAACGAGACTATTCTTGTCTCGTGCACCTTTGGCAACCTGAACTCCCTCGTCCTTAAACAGTTCTTCACCGCAAACGCATCGAATCCAACACAAGATCGTATCGTACAAACCGCTGCAAGAAAAGTCCCGTCCCATCTATCATGAACGTCATTGATTATCAACTATATGTAGACTATACATGAACTTACTCATTATGCTCATATAAATATTTAAAGCACACTAACTTGGAGAAAGAGAAGGATTTGCAGTGGCATTTATTGATCTGAAGAAAGCATATGATGGCGTCGTTGGCTGAGGAGGAAGTGCAAAGATTGAATGAAAACGACTATGAAGGTTCAGTCTTTGAGGTGTGCGTGAGACAGCGAATTGGAGTGATGCGGTATACAAGAATCTTTTAGTTCTCCCTTTTAATAATGATTTTACTTTACTTCCCATGTTGCTTAAATCCTTTAATGCAAATGTTGCCTTCAGCAACAATAATACTATAAAGAATATCTTAATCAGGAATTCACCAGAAAATTCTCCTGGGTGCATCTATAAAGTGCAATGTAGAAATTGTGATAAGTTTTATGTTGGGCAGACTATTAAGGATCTTTCTGTTAGACTTAAGCAACATAATAATAGTATAAGAACGGGACAAGAATCAAATGCCTTGTTTAATCACGTTATTAACTATGATCATTGTATTGACTGGAGTAATGCCATCTCAGCTATTAACTCTAACTCTATTACCACGAGAAATATCATTGAATCTTCTATCACTAGATACACAAAGAATTATGATCTTAATATTAGTGATGGTTTATACAAATTGGATAACTTTATAATTGATAAAATTTGCAAAATAATAAGTTTATGATACGCTCGCTGTCTATCTTGGACAATCGCATGTGTACCATATGGCGTCCTAGCTACGTCTCTTCGTTGTATATCAACTGACTGTTATATTTCTCTCTTGTGTCTCCCCTGATGACGTGATTATTACACGAAAGTGCACTTGGGAACTTATCATGTTTCATTTTCCCCGTGGACTGACCGTCACGCATGCACGGGCCGCCACGAATGAAACCAGAATAGGTTCGAATCCTAGTCGCGGCAGTCAGTCCACAGTTCACCCGGCTGTTCATCCTCCCCTTTATAGCCTGGTCGATAGAATGGGTACCTGGCTTCAGCTTGGGTGTATATGTGCCTTTATACACATTGGAGTGAAGAGGCGGGGCAACACGAGTATACGAAACTCTCTCTCTCTCTCTCTCTCTCTCTCTCTCTCTCTCTCTCTCTCTCTCTCTCTCTCTCTCTCTCTCTCTCTCTCCCTCCCTCCCTCCCTCCCTCCCTCCCTCCCTCCCTCCCTATCTCTCCCCGTGCCACACAAACAATGATCACGTACATAACGTCACATGAAAACAGCCACCGATGCAAGTCATCATCGACCTTCTGTACGTCGCCGCGCCAGATTCCCCCGTGACCCCCAGTTTCAGGGTAAACAAACAGACATCATGTATATATAAATCTATACATATATTCATATATATATATATATATATATATATATATATATATATATATATATATAGATAGAGAGATAGGTAGATAGATAGATAGATAAATAGATAGATAGATAGATAGATAGACAGATAGATAGATATATAAAAAAGAGACAAAATAAATCTCATAGAGCTCAGCTTTAATCACGCTACTGCAAAGGCCAGAGGCCACAGAATGGATAAATCGTGAGGGTGGGAGGAGGGAGCAGAGGAGGGTGAGGTGTGTGTGTGTGTGGCGGGCAGTCTAGTGTAGAGTATGATTTCATCACGTGTCTATTTCCTCATTGCGTTTCTAAACACTCTGCAAGCCAGTGGAGGAAGGTACCCGGTGTTCCCACAGGGTCAAAAAGGTGATTTGGTGGTTACATCTCCCCTTTTTTTTGGCTCTCGTATACTGCTGTAGGCGATCCTCCATCACTTAGATGGTGAAGATTATCATCCCTCTGTGCCTGAAGGGTGTGGGTATCATTGCTGTAGATATTTTATGTGGCAATATATACGACAGAGAATAAGGGGATTGAGAACCTAATGTAGCTTTTATAACGACACACACACACACACACACACACACACACACACACACACACACACATATATATATATTCCTATGAGCCCACGGGGAATCAAACACGATAAGTTTCCAAGTGCACTTTGTGTAATAGTCACATCATCAGGGCTCCTGAGATACAAGAAAGAAATATGTCAGTTGATATACAACGAAGAGACACAGCTGGGACGCCATTTAGTAAACAAATATATATATATATATATATATATATATATATATATATATATATATATATATATATATATATATATATACATATATATATATATACTGCAAAGAATAATCCCTACCATTATTGATAATTCTTGCAATATATATGATGATTCATAAGAGCACGTATAGTTGAATGTAATTGATATGCCACTCAGTTGACGACTGATAAATTCATCTTATGACCAAATTCTACTATCAGTGAGGTAGATATTATAGCTAATGATTATAGATTTAGATTATACATCAGTTAACTCATAATGTGTGTATTCTTTAAGCATAAACTCTTTCCAAATAATTCAGAGCTGAAAATGTAGCTTTAGTCGTACAAGCCTTGGCTAACAATTCAGGCTGTCGACACTGTAAAATGTAATCGACAGTGTCATGCTGTGATATGATAGTAATTCCTAATGTAATTATCATCACAGTTAACCCATGATATGGGTGCTGTAGCCTGTAATACGAGCTTCAGCGAGGCTAAAGTTTTAAAAGGTTATTCTGTAGCGTTGGGAACAGCCCCAGTGCTACGAAAATATCAGAGGCTCAAAGGTCGACTCATTCATAAATCCACGAAGAAAAAAAAAGAAAAGTGTTACTGAAACTCATTTCGTTGCGGGTTTCCCATGAGGTCATGTTAATATTAACATTACTGACGTAGGTTTCTCAGAGTTCATGATGATATTAATGTTCCCGATACAGGGTTTCTATGAGTTGTTGTTAATGATAACATTGTGGATATAGGTTTTTTTCCCTGAGTTCTTGTTGTTAATGTTAACATTACTGATATAGGACTTCCTTCGGTCATGTTAATATTAACATTCTTGATATTGGATTTTCTGAGGTTATGCTAACTTTAGCATTGCTGATAAGGACATTTCCTGTATTCGTGTTAATATTAACATTTGTGATGTAGCCTTTTTTGGAGGTTATGCCAATATCAGCCTTCCTTATATGGGCTTCTTCTGTAATCATGTTAATATTAACATTCCCAATGTTAGTCTTTCGTTTAGTTATGTGAATATTAACTTCCCTTAATCAGGACTACACTTGAGTCAGGGTCAAGGAGCTGCAGTTATTTAAGACACTGATAAGGTCATTTATGAGATAGTTAATTACAGAGTACACTTGTATAATACAAATAGAATATATTCCATCTTAATGGATGGATCGTTTGTTAGACATACAGTCTTATTAATGACCCTTTTTTTTTGTCCTAATTGTGAAAGTATTTGATAAACTGCTGGCTGGCGTGTTCAACAGGAAGACAATTAGTTAAATGGTTTAGTAATAACCAGCTGGTTATGCTCGTTAAGTTACTGGTGAGCGTTGTGGGCATTTCTTTCGTTCGAAAATTTAATGAATAGTTGATTTTCTTTCTACCAAGTAAGTGGGTATTTATCAAATTCGTTATAGTTATAAACTGATATATATATATATATATATATATATATATATATATATATATATATATATATATATATATATAAATATATATATATATATATATATATATATATATATATATATATATATATATATATATATATATATATTTTTTTTTTTTTTTTTTTTTTACTGTTTTTCATACATATTCGCCATTTCCCGCGTTAGCGAGGTGGTGTTAAGAACAGAGGATTGAGCCTTAGAGGGAATATCTTCACTTTGCCCGCGTTCTCTGTTCCTTCTTTTGGAAAATTGAAAACGGGAAGGGAAGATTTCCAGTCTCCCGCTCCCTTCTACCTTTTAGTCGCCTTCTACGACACGCAGGGAATACGTGGGAAGTATTCTTCCTCTCCTGTTCCCTTGGATATCAGGAAATTGGTATCTGAACCTGATTTCATTCAAAATATGAAATAGGTCTGTTGGCACGATGCGATCACACACCCTGTGGTGAGGGCGTGGGTTCTGTGGGGGGGGGGGGGCAGATAATCACAGTGTATTGTGTGTTGGTGTAAGTTGGGGAGGGGGAGGGAGAGGGGAGTGGAGGGGAGGGGAGTGGAGTGGAGTGGAGGGAAGTGGAGGGGAGGGGAGGGAGGAGATTACCACCGCCACCGTTCCCCACGTGGGATTCTGAGACTATTTATTATCCTGTGTTTTTTTTTTTTTTTCTCTCTCTTTACTTCCACAGCGCAGCAGTTCCCTTC
The DNA here is from genome assembly GCF_036320965.1 of Panulirus ornatus. Lineage (NCBI taxonomy): Eukaryota > Metazoa > Arthropoda > Malacostraca > Decapoda > Palinuridae > Panulirus > Panulirus ornatus. The sequence continues at coordinate 60,921,272 of NC_092225.1, forward strand.
TGTCTGCCAGCCCAGCCTGCGCCTGTCTGGCCTTGGCCCGTGACGTCACTGTCCGTCTTTGGGTGTGAGTGACGCTACTCCTCCAGGTGCTGCTTCCTCTCTCTCTCTCTCTCTCTCTCTCTCTCTCTCTCTCTCTCTCTCTCTCTGATGCGGTGGTTGGTGGAGAGGAAGAAGGAATGGGACGGAGAAACACACTCTGTCTGTCTGTGTCCGTCTTTCCTCTCTCTCTCTCTCTCTCTCTCTCTCTCTCTCTCTCTCTCTCTCTCTCTCTCTCTCTCGCTCTCTCGCTCTCTCTCGCTGCGTCATGACAGATCTGTCCTGGAAGTGACTATACCTACCCCCACCCGCCACCACGTCTTCAGTACCTGTGATGGTGTCGGCCCACGACTCATCTGTTGCGAGACCGCAAGATATTTTTTTCCTGTTAAGTTAAGGGATCGTCCGTGTTGCATACTGATATATAGGAGGGAGGCTCCTGTGTTAGGTATGCAGGGATGTATGGGACTTTCATACTGTTTCTGATCTCACTACTTCTACTACTACTACTACTACCACTACTACTACTATGACTTTTATTACTGCTATGGCTACTGCTACACTTCTACTTTCATGATAAGTACTGCTGGTGCTGCTGCTGCTATGTTTCTACTGCTACTACTACTGCTACTACTACTACTACTGCTACTACTACTACTACTACTACTACTACTACTACTACTACTACTACTACTACTACTATACTGTTGCTACTACGAATGCTACAATTGTAACTGCTACTACTTTTGCTACTTCTATTGTTACTGTTTCTATGCTTCTACTGTTACTACTACCCTTACTGCTGCTGCTGCTACTGTGATACTACTACGACTACTATTACGACTACTACTACTACTACTACTACTACTACTACTACTACTACTTCTACTACTACGACTACTACTACTACTACTACTACTACTACTTCTACTACTACGACTACTACTACTGGTATTACTACTGAGATGACTACTACTATGACTTCTACTACTAATATCACTACCATTGTTACCACTGCAATCCTACCACTATTACCACTACTGCTGCTACCCTCGCTTTTGCAACTACTGCTGTTGTTATTACAACCAGGTAGCTCTTGGAAGCTCTCATTCTTGCTTAATGATCTCGTACTTCGTTATACACTTTCTCTACAGTGTATATTAAGTCACACACTTCTCTCACACCCTCATACTTACTCACTTGTCCATTTTCTCACTTATTTTCACCTTCCACTTCATACTTACCGTTTCCCTGGCGGCACTTATCACCTAATTCATTACTTTTCTTTGTTTTGTACTTTCTTTCCACATCCCTACATCCACGCAGACTTTATCACGTTTATCCTCTGGTTCGTCCATGAAGCCATACTTGCTCCTTGTTCCTCTCTTGTTGCTCTCAGGTATAATTACCTTCCGCAGCCACACACATCACGGCACTGTGAGCTGCACAGTGTTGTTACAACCCCACAACCCTATGTTAGCATAAGACCCACCAACACAGCCTTACAGTCAACCCACCAAACAATGCAACCAGCACACCACCACCCCTGCACAACCAACCCACCGCACCCCCGACGGTCATACCCATCTGTGGCCAACCCACCATACGTCTATAAGCAACCCACCACGGATCTAACGACCAACCCATCACACCTCGACAGTCATACCCATCCTTGGCAAACCCACCATACGTCTACAAGCAACCCACCACAGATCTAACAATCAACCCACCACACTTTGACAGTCATACCCACTATAGAGGTGGGTTGGCCATAGAGATACCTCACTGGGGAGGTGGGGGTGGGCGTGCTGTGTCACCGACCCACCGATGAAGCCAGTAAGACGAGATGGTCGACGTAGCTGTGAGGATGGACCCTGGTAGTGATCGTGATCGGCCTTTTGGTCAGCGCCCTCGAGTGGGAGGAGTCGAGGCTGCTCTCCCTCCTGCAGGAGAGACGCAAGAAGGCTCACTCCCTCTACGTCCCATTCTTCGGACGGGTGTAGTACAAGGCCTTCACTCCCCCCAGTTGAGGTCTGGCTTCGTTGTTCTCTCCCGAGCACACATACAGCGGATGAGGATCGGAAAAAGAACAGGCCGCACACACAAGACTTTCGGACGTGTTCTCAACGAAGAACACACAGGTGCCACAATAAAGCAAAGGAGTACACGAATCTTGTGTTGAAGACTGGGTCTTTCCTCGCCAGAAATGATGACTTAGATGACCATAGCTGGCGTAAGATAGGTTCACACATGTTTAGAGTTGTGGGATCCGTCGGGACATTACTGCAGAGATAGGACGTCTCAGAAGAGAGAGAGAGAGAGAGAGAGAGAGAGAGAGAGAGAGAGAGAGAGAGAGAGAGAGAGAGAGGAGCTTGCATTTGTGAAGTTCCAGGATTGTGATGAGGCTGATAAAACTCGCTTGCGTAGGAATAGCCAGATAAAAAGGGAAGAGTTTGGGCGGGTAGATGGTCCTAGATTCCAATGCTGAGGTAGAAGCAGGATGGTCTTGTAGGCAGCATGAATCACTGGTGGGTGGAAATGATCCATTACCAGGTTACGGGAGTGACAGATACAGTGTACCCAACCAGGGAGGTTACCGGGGGTTATAACAATCAGGGAGGTTATGGCAGTCATGGAGGTTATGACGATCAGGGAGGTTATGCTATCAAGGAAGGTTGTACACTCAGGGAGGTTATAGTAATCAAAGGGCCATGGCAGGGAGGAAACCAATAGATATCCATGGTTAGAATGGCCAGACAAAACAAGGATGGACACCCCAGGTTATATTGCAGGTGTGGGAGTGTAACCAGCACCTGTGGTCAAGGTACCTAGTTAACTTGTTAAGATACGCACCTTTCCAGTTAGACCGGCCACAACCCTACATGCAGCCCACCACACCTCTCAGTCAACACACCACACCCTTACAGGCAACACACCACACCCTTACAGGCAACACACCACGCCTATTCACCAACGCACCTCACCTCTTCCCTACATTGCCAGTTTCACAGCAGCTCTGAACGTCTGCACAATATGTTTGTCCTTCTAATTATTTTCTAACATTTCCCTGTTAATATCTCCGGCTTTGGTATCTCTTATGCACCCTAAGAAAAAACAGAATACCCGCATTCAAGATGTATTACCCTCAAAGATTACTTCTTTATCCTCTGTCTGAAATGTGCTATTGTATAAAATGTAATTCTTCTAACCTCTCTATCAAGAATTTACTACCCCGTAGAATGTAATTCTTCTAACCTTTATATCAAAAAGGACTATCCAACGAAAACTAATTTCAACCATTCTGTCAAAAACCTACTTCCCGAAAAATACAATTTCTCTAACTTCTCTCTCTAAGATATATTACCCCAAAATTGTACTTTCTTTATCTTGTCTTCAAAATGTACTGCTAAATGTAATTTCTCTAATTTCCTTCTAAGAAAACTCTACTCCTTCCAAAAGCGCAATTTCTCTGACTAAAATACAATATCCCGAAAATATGATATTTTAAATTTTCGCATCTAAAATGCACTACACCTCCAAAAAATGTATTCCTGTTACTTCTCTATCTTCCTCACTATCAAGTCTTATTACAGAGTGCGTCTCCCTGGACTTACCTACCACTGTCTGTAACCATCACATTTATTCCGGTGTTGTCCCTGTAACCTCTGAAAATAGAATTAACTCTGACCTCCCTTGATTCAGTCATCATTCATAAACTGTCACCCTTTTCTGGACTGAATGACACACAAACCCACATTTTCTCGACGATTTCCAAGAAAGGGTGGACCAAATTGTTTAAGATTCCTCCTTCCATCAACTGGGAAAAGAATTATGTTTATCATAGCAGCTAACAGATAAAAGAGAATATCTCTAGAAATACGGAGATGATATCGCCAACTTTAATTACTTCCTTCGAGCTATTTGTCTTTACCTTAGTAAGAAAATTAGATGTTTTAAAAAAGATGCCACGTATCGTCTTGCTTTTTAGATATCGCATCTTCGACTTTATTGCCTCGCATAGTTCTCTGGAGCAGAGCTTCCTCGCCGTTCGTTCCACAGCTATATTGTCTCCGAAGTGACCTCTTCCCCCAACCCCTTCTATCAGCAGTGGCGTCCGTCAGGGTTTTCTCCTATCACCTACGCTCTTTATTCCCTCCACAGATGATATATTCTCTCTTCATAATCTAATCGTTTTCACTCTTACGCTATGGATTCCATTCTCCAGAATTCAACTCACTTTCCCTCACCCTCATCACTCTATCTCTTGTTCTCTCTCTCTCTCTCTCTCTCGTGCTGAACACATTTCCTCTCCTGATTTGGACCTCCGTAGTATCTAGAAATTAGAAAGCAGTAACGTGTTGAAATTTGATAATGCTCTCTCTCTCTCTCTCTCTCTCTCTCTCTCTCTCTCTCTCTCTCTCTCTCTCTCTCTCTCAAGTGTCGCTCGTTTCCTTCTGTTCAATTTCACAGCCCCATAAATCATCCCTGCACTGGCATAAAGTTGGTGGGGATAGCCGTATCATCCTCTCTTTTCTAAAAAAAAAAAAGCGCACATAACATCGCAAGATCTTCTTCCCAAAAGCTGGGGCTGTTGTTGTGAAGGAGCCGTAATTATCCGTTTCCTAAGTACAGGGGTCTTACTCACCCTAGTGAGGATTACTAGGGCGGCTTTTCCCCCAACCTCTTTATTAGCCAGATTGGAATCAAAAGCTTCCGTCTGACTGGCTCTCAAGACAACACCTCTCTTCAACCACCACTTTCGTCCCGCTGTGGTACAGCTTGCTTCCCTCTCTCCGTTCTGCAGGTATTCTAATATTTGTAACTGCTCTCGCGAGCTGTCTGCATGCGTCCCTTCCGCTAACACGTAAACCCGTGAAAATGAGGCCGGCTGCTGCTTCCCATAGCTTTTGTGTGACGACCAGCCACACGAGGATTGACCGCTATGATACCTACCTCTTCCCTTAAACAGCATATCTGTGGAACTTTCTTCTCTCTTTCGTCTCTGTCTCTTCCTATAAGCATTATACCTTTATTAGTCATGTCTACAGATACCTCCGTAACTCTGATATATATATATATATATATTTTCTTTCCCTTTCTTACCCTATGCTCCTTTCGCTTGAGATGGCCACGATTGCATGTCGTTCTCTGGGGAGTGGGGACTCTCTTCACGCGCTGCTCTCACTTCGTCTATTCTTTGAAGATAAATGCATTCAAACCAGCATTAGATTACAGTACTTACACGTACACTCTGATATTTTATTACTTGCGAAGAAAAACAAAAGCGAGTGTATGCAGAATTTTCCCCAGACATCTTTATCAGCTGGATCCCAAATATGACATTCTATTTATCTCTTTTTACATTTACAAACGGAAGCCTGACAGTCTGTATCTTCATCATTTATCATTGTTGGGTCTTTTGATTTTGGGGGAACTTTATCCTTGCAAACACACACACACACACACACTTCCCCCCACTGTTATACTGACATGTAAATATGGACGTGTCAAGGAAAATGTGAGGTAGAGGGATCAGGTAATTGAAATATTTACAGACATATTGATTATATTGCCAGACAGACGTCAGTGTCAGTGAGTCAGATGTGTGTGTGTGTGTGTGTGTGTGTGTTGTGTGTGTGTGTGTGTGTGTGTGTGTGTGTGTGATTATTATTTGTGTTTTGCAGGGGTAGTGTCACTCTCGTGTTGCCCCGTCTCTCTTACCTTTGTAATGTACATTATTTACCATGCCTTTAATCTTATTTGTGGACACACACACACACACACACACACACACATATATACACACACACAAGCCGAAGCCAGGTGTGTGTGTGTGTGTGTGTGTGTGTGTGTGTGTGTGTGTGTGTGTGTGTGAACATCGTATGAGACTGATTTTTACGGACGTTTTGAGTAATCTAGCTGTAAGTGACCCAACCATCTTTACATCATAAGGAGTTTGAAATACTCTCGAAATGCATATCTAGTTTACCCCAGAGGGTCGGAGGACGCCTATATACATTAAGCATCTTGTGTTTATATATTTTTACGGAGTGAATAAGAAGATTTAGTCACCTACATTTCCCCGGTTTAAGCGACAGCTGGCTAATTTATATTCCTTGTGGGATGATAATTTAAGCAAAGTTGAGAATATATGTGAATATTTACCTAAGTTATGGTGTCCATATATCTTTTTTTTGTATTTAACGTGTTAGTACGAAGGTGCGACCCTTGAGCACGACGGTACGACCCTTGAACACGACGGTACGACCCTTGAACACGACGCTACTACCCTTGAGTACGACGGTACGACCCTTGAACGCGACGTTACGACCCTTGAACACGACACTACTACTCTTGAGTACGACGGTACGACACTTAAACACGACAGTACGACCCTTGAGCACGACGCTACGATCCTTGAACACGACGACGATACGACTCTTGAGCACGAAGCTGCGACACTTGAACACGTAGCTGACCTACACACGAGGGTTCGACTCTTCAACACGACGGTACGAACACCTAAGGCATGATGACTCATGGAGGTTCAAGGGGCTACACCATCATACCCAAGGGTCATGCTGAAGGTGTCCCGTCGTATTCATAGAGTCAATGATCAATCTAGCCACCGAGGTGCCACGAAACTAAAGTAATTACTTAGTCATCCACTAGACTGTACAGGATAATTGTCACCATTTCATCTCTTTAACCCGGAAATATCTCAAGTTAATTCTTTCCTTCCAGAGAAAGTCTTTCTTTTAGTCTACTTATCACTTTAACTGATTAAACTGACACATTGGTCATATCCTCGAGCATCCTACTGCAGTACTTTCCCTTACGATGCACATTGTTCGAAACCTGAAACATGCAGCCAGAGAAGTTCGAATCGTCTCGTTCTTAAGATTCGGCACCTCACGAAATAGAGAATACCACCATTCGTAAGCCGAACAATCCACTTAAAGAGAGGCTTTTAGAATATCAGTTTAGATTATTGCCTTTAATACCGGTCAACATATCCCCTGATCACTGTGCCATCCGAAATTACTCCCCCCCCACACCCCCACGATCCGGATAAGCTGCACGAGTCGCCAGTAAATAACAGGAGTGAGTCTTAGGGTTCGGTCAGATCATGACCAGCGGGGCACAAGGCTATCATGAGACAAGGGTGTGGTCATGCTTACTGACGACGGAACAACAACTTTTGACGGGGAAATGTCATGGACGGGACGCCCTCTGTTTTATTTATGATTTAACAAACAATCACGATCGTAAAATGTTCTAGATTTTCATTTACTGGATATATATATATATATATATATATATATATATATATATATATATATATATATATATATATATATATATATATTCCAAACTACTTCTTTGTAAGGGTTCTGGTGTCATTCGAGATCCCTTTCTTGGCACTCCTGCCGCTCCAACGCTGCGCTCCATCCAGTACCAGGAAAATGACGGACTCGTTTAAAGTGAGAAGAGATTGTACTGTACTACCAACGATAGCAGACCCCTTCCACCCAAGGCCACTCTATAACGAACCACTAAACCCCAAGTATATGTACAAAGCTTACCTCTGCCTCATACTTCAGTAAACTCTACTCGCAGATCCCCCTGTACACTGAAATAACCTGGCAGGCTGTAAACAACCGACCTCCCAACTCAGTCTTCAACTCCAGCCCACCAGACACACACACCCATCGGAAACCGCACTCCCCAGACTTAACACGAGTCACATTATTCCCTTCTACGCCTCACAACACTACCAACCTCATTCCGTCATATCCAAAGACTCTTCATACCCTCGGTGCAACTACCATAAAGATGACACCGAACACTTACTACTCACCCACTGTACATAGACGACCACACAATATCACAACGCTTTACGACCTGTGGTCTCTGCCGGTGGACGTGGCCTGCTTCCTGAGTGCTGCAGGAGCCTCAAGAAGATTGAGGGGATTCCTGGAAATCCTGCTCTCTCGTTTTTAATTTTCCAAAGGAAGGAACAGATAAGGGGGCCAAGTGAGGATATTCCCTTAAAGGCTCAGTCCTCTGTTTTTAGCGCTATCTCGCTGACGCGGGACATGGTGAATATGTGGACAAAAAGAAAAAAATATATTTTATGTATATATATATATATATATATATATATATATATATATATATATATACATATATATATTCGTTATGCTAGTTCGTCGTTAGCAGAACAAGTATATCAAATTAGGGATGTAATTAGGGTTACTTAAATACTTAAACGTCCTAAGTCTGGAAAGATTCATAGGACCGGTTCACTGTCTCATATATATCAATAATAATGATGATTGGTTGCGTTGTAAAATGCAAAAGAACGCAAACTATGCTAAGTTGGGAGATAATGGTACCACAGTGACCAATCGTACATAGCAGTAAGCTGACACAGGCAAAGACTGTGCTCACAGATGGCATATAAATTCTGATATCGCTAAGTGTAAAGTTTTACTTAGTGATGACTTCGAAAAGGCAAGATACAGTTTAAAATCTGCTGAGCAACAAAGGTAAATGAGAAAAATACAGTTTTGAGGATAATAATCTCTGGTGGCCTAAAGTCGAGTAAGCAGTAATTGGAAACAATAACAATGGCGAACAGAATTTTAGGTTTCAGCAGCAGAGTATCAGACTTTAGATCTACGAAACCAATCCTTAGTCTTTACAATTCCCTGGTGTGTCCCCGCCTTGAATACTGTGTTCACCTTCAGTCAGTGTATCCGGAAGAAAGACAATAGTCCGAATGGAGGGTGAGCAGAGGCGAGTTACACAAGTTGACTTTCGGAATGGGAAAAAAAATCCATTGGAGCCAAGTTGATGCAATAAATTGATTTAGCTCCAGACAAATAAATGTTTAAGAGATGCTTTGATACTGGTACTCAAAATGATCGTGTTAATGATCACATTCTGAATGATTGTTTAAGTCTAGGTTTGTCTGATTTCAGTCGTAGTAGTGGATACAAACTGGTGGACAAGCGTTTCACTTCGAATGAATCAATGCAATTTTTCCTCGATAGGATTCTCTTATATTAGTTGAGACGGCACGGCCAGCCAAGGCCCTAATCAAGGTCATCCCATTAACGATATATATATATATATATATATATATATATATATATATATATATATATATATATATATACATGTATTTTTTCTCATACATATTCGCCGTTTCCTGCGTTAGCGAGGTAGCGTTAAGAACAGAGGACTGAGCCTAAGAGGGAAAAATCCTCACTTGGCCCTATTCTCTGTTTCTTCTTTTGGAAAAGCAGAAACTGGAGGGGAGAATTTCTTGCCTCCCCGCTCCCTCCCTTTTAGTCGCCTTTTACGACATGCAGAGAATGCGTGGGAGGTACTCTTTCTCCCCTATCCACATGGATGATATATGTGTGTATGTATGTTTTAGATATCTGGGAGTGGATTTAGCAGCGGATGGAACCGTGGAAACGAAAGTGAGTCACCGGGTGGGGGAGGGGGCGAAGATTCTGGGAGCGTTGAAGAATGTGTGTAAAGTGAGAACGTTATCTCGGAAAGCAAAAATTAGTTTGTTTGAGGGAATAGTGGTTCCAACAGTGTCATATGGTTGCGAGGCATGGACTATAGATAGGGTTGTGCGGAGGAGGGTGGATGTGTTGGAAATTAAATGTTTGGGGACAATATGTGGTGTGAGGTGGCTTGATCGAGTATGTAATGAAAGGGTAAGAGAGATGCGTGGTAATAAACAGAGTTTGGTTGAGAGAGCAGAAGGGGGTGTATTGAAATCGTTTGGTCACATGGAGAGAATGAGTGAGGAAAGATTGACAAAGAGGATATATGTATCAGAGGTGGAGGGAACGAGGAGAAGCGGGAGACCAAATTGGAAGTGGAAGGATGGAGTGAAAAAGATTTTGGGCGATCGGGACCTGAACATACAGAAGGGTGAAAGGCGTGCAAGGAATAGGGTGAATCGGAACGATGTGGTATACCGGGGTCGACGTGCTGTCAGTGGATTGAATCAGGACATGTGAATCGTATGGGTTAAACCATGGAAAGTTTTATGGAGTCTGTATGCAGAAAGGGAGCTGTGGTTTCGATGCATTACACATGACAGCTAGAGATTGAGTTTGAACGAATGTGGACTTTTTTGTCTTTTCCTAGCGCCACCTCGCGAGGGAAGGGGTGCTGTTTCATATGTTGCGGAGTGGCGATGGAAATGGATGAAGGCAGCAAGTATGAATGTGTACATGTGTATATATGTATGACTGTGTTTGTTTATGTATGTATACGTTGAAATATATAGGTATGTATATATGCGTGTGTGGGCGTTTATACATGTGTATGTGGGTGGTTTGGGCCATTCTTTCGTCTGCTTCCTTGCGCTATCTTGCTGACGCGGGAGACGGCGATTAAGTACGATATATATATATATCTTTTTTCTTTCAAACTATTCGCCATTTCCCGCATTAGCGAGGTAGCGTTAAGAACAGAGGACTGGGCCTTTGAGGGAATACCCTCACCTGGCCCAATTCTCTGTTCCTTCTTTTGGAAAATATATATATATATATATATATATATATATATATATATATATATATATATATATATATATATATATATATATATATTACACCTTAACCTGAGCCAAGTACCCATTTTATCGACCAACCCCTAGGGGTTGACTGCGAACCGAGTGCTGCAACCAAGACTCAAACCTATGGGCTCGACCCTGGGCGGCCTGTGAATGCGTCACGGTCAGGAACGCTGACCGCTACACCACGGAAGTTCATAACATGATGGAATGATTCACTAAATTCGGGTGTATGAAAGCAGCTCCATAGATAAGTTAGTGAACAGAACCGACAAACACCTCTTCATGCTAGCAATCGTCCTCATTTGCGCCTTCTGAGATACAGCTTGCAGATATTTCTCCTTCAGTCGTTTACTTGCATATCTATTCATACCACATCAATGTCTGTGCTTCTGATCTCTTCCTCCAGCACAGACTGCCTCGAAGGGACCCTATTTGGTCTGCTGATGTTTGAATTCCTGTATACTCCTTTGTATACCCGATGACGGATGACGAGAGGTGAGGGACGAAGAGGAGGAGCACCCCGAGAACTCGGGAGATGTGAGTGAACGGAGGAATGAGTAGGTGGGTCCCTGCAGTGAGACGCAACCGTCAGAGTAAGAAAGATGGGAAATAGTTCTTGCTGGTAGTACAGGAAGGGGACCAGTCGATAAAGGCAAGGCAGTACAACAACGCCCTTAAGTTTCACCTAAGGATCGTCCATAATCATTTGCTCATATTCAAGAAAGTGACTTACATCCCTCAGAATTAATCTGCCGGGTATGAACGCTCACTTCATGTATGTATTGATCGACCGATAAAAGTAATTATAGGAATTACTGGTTCAAATTTTCACTCGGCCATCATGTATCACTGGGATTAACACCTTAGTTATGTTAATTATACACGAGATACTTTAATGATAAGAATCATGACGAGTCCATGAATGAAAGTGTTGCAAGGAGGTAAGTGTGGAGGGAAAAAACCTGGATGCTTCCAGGATGTCTTAAAAGTCCTGAATCAAAGGCAGAATTCGCTGTTTACCTTTATTCTAATAAATGCTTCCATTGCCTGACATGAACTGGCATGCATATACACAAGAATACTCCATATTTATGCGTATGTGTATGCCAGCTCGTTATGAGATGCAGTTTGAATCTTTTGTTGAACTTAAAGCAAATAGCGAAATCAATAGCGAAATCTGGCTTTCAATCCGGACCCTGAGACACCCTGTAACAGTAGACGCTGGGGACACACGCTGTAGTAATGGCCGGGAACAGCGGGGATCGTGGGGAAATCCACTGGCTGAGAGACCCCCCAGCTGGGTAGGAGAAGGTCTGCTGCTTCAGCTGGAGGTTACGGGATGTCTGCTCCTGCTGCTGCCAATCCTGCCGCCGTATCTGCTGCCCCAGTCGAACCCTCCCATAAAGATATGATTTCGATTCAATATCCTCAAAGCTACACCCATAGGAACTTCACACACACACACACACACACACACACACACACACACACACACACACACACGCTCGCGCCGTCACCACCATAAACATACAATCAAGTCACAGTGACCAGACGACCTCATGACCAGGTTCCTATCATTATCTGTACACGATTCTATCTCCATGACCACACGACTCTCCTGTTATACCCTTATGACGACCCACCCCACCGTCCCTCTCCCTAATGCCATACGACCTCACCATTCAAAACCACACGACTCGTCCTCTACAGTTTCATACACACGTCACGACCACATGACTGGTGTCGCTCCCTTCGACTCACCAGTATGACTCACAGTCTCAGCACCACGACCACACAGTCCCACCACGACTCGGACGACGGCTAGGACGACCATCACCATGAGCACCCCTATAGAACACCCTAACTATACCATAGCCTTAGCCTTACTGCTATCACCACCACAGAGGCCAATAAGCACACCTATACGACCCTGCCACCACGACCACTACCCCTGCGTTTACACCAACCCACCAACACAACCAGAGCACCACTACGATAACCTCCCCACCTCACCACCACTACCTCTACACCGCAATCACCCCAGTGGTCATATGAACTACAAATTCCACATCGACACTGTCATACGACCTCCCAGCACTACCGCACGACCTCATAACTGCATGACACAGCTTCTAGAATTGTACTTCCATCACGAATCGACACGACCACTGCTCACGCCACACAACGACTCCACGACCACCACGTCTGCTGTTTACCTACGTGTGCCCACCACCACAGCAAATTGATTACCACGACCACACGACCCCCCCCTCCCCCCACCAGGAACCCACTCCCGTATGACAAACGACCACGGTCCAGTGAAGCCAGTACAACGATCAGACACTCTCGTCACACGAAATTTGCTACACCGACCACACAACCTCACCATTGCGAACCTGTTATCATACCACAACGCTGAACCACAACCATAACCATACTATATCTCCTCACCCTCATCTAAACTTCACAACTCTACGATCCCTGTCAGTGAGAACTCAAATCCTCACCATCTCCCTGCCAGGACGACCATGCTACCTCACTGACACGAACCACATCATCACGACCACGTGACTCCCAACACACACTACCACGACCATGCACACCTACCACCACGACCACGTTGCTGTCGTCCCAGCGCCTGACCACAATTCCCTAACCAGACAGCTAAGCCACGAGCAGCATCCTACTACACCACCGTCCTCCCACACACACACACACACACACACACCGCACACACACACACACACACACACACACACACCGCACACAACCCCTTCCATCACCCCGACCATGAAACAACCACCTTATCTGCCTCACCAACCACTTCCCACTACCATGCTCTAACCACCATGACCAGGACCTCTTGCCTTCGAGAACACTACCTTTCATACACTCTTAGTTAATCTGGTCCCACTACCTCTACATGTCTGGATTGGTCCCATCACCTCTGACTTATTTATGGCTCATACCTTCTATTCATATACCTACCTCGAAAGAAAAAAAAGGGAGATTTTTTTTTTCTGTACCTCCCTTCTCCATCCACGCCCTTGACATTTCAGAGGGGCTAGATCAAAGGCCAGCTGTCGCAATCGAAAGTATAATGAAGGAAGGAGCGTTAGGACACGGTTCTCAGGAAAGATTGTCTAGATGTGGAGCTTCAGGGAAGATGGCATATCTCGTTCTTCCCT
>NC_092225.1:60940107-60947607 GCF_036320965.1 Panulirus ornatus
CAATGCATTATTTGTTCTCCAGAATTTGCTGTTCTATTCTGTCGCGATCGCACTTCCAGAGATGGAGCCTCCACCCTTCCAAAAACCACACTGACCTTAGTTTCTTTTTTGTTATAAGAAATGACATGGGCAGCTGAGGCCCTAATCAAGTCCATCCAATTAATGCTATATATATATATATATATATATATATATATATATATATATATATATATATATATATATATATATATATATATATTCCCTAGCCTGAGCCAGGTACCCATTTTTCAACCAACCCCGAGGGATGGATAAAAAGCTGGGTTGACTGTGGACCTGATGCCGCAACCAGGACTCGAACCTATACGTTCGACTCTGGGCAGGCCGTGAATGCATCATGGTCAAGAACGCTAACCGCGACACCACGAGAGTCCAGAGATTGTTCTTTTCCAGGTAACTTCTTGATCTGAAGTTAACTGTTCTCTCAAAGATAATCCCTGGAACTTTTAAGAGGCAAATGAGTCGGTTATTCTTAAGGCTTCCATTTGACATTCGCGGTCTCGTTCTCATCATTTGTCTGGCCTCTTTGAACCTCCTGGGCAAGTGGTGTAGTAGACACTGAGAAGAATTTCAAGGTCTTTAAGAGGTAACACTGCTCGTTTGTTTTTCATCAATTTTACTCTTACCTGGGCTGATTTTATGCTCTACTTTTTGATATGATCCCCCACCCACCCCCACCCTCGAGAAAACAAAAAATGGTGAGCGTTACGCGCTACTCCTGCCGTCATAGCAAAAAAAAAAGGGTAGGTAGACAGGTACTCTCTCTCTCTCTCTCTCTCTCTCTCTCTCTCTCTCTCTCTCTCTCTCTCTCTCTCTCTCTCTCTCTCTATCTCAGTCCGCAGAGACACAATCCTTCCTTCTCATACATGGTACGATGACATTTGATTCACACGAGTCGTTCCATGGAACTACATATATTCTCGCAGCGAGAGCTACGCGCCAGCCCTGTCTTTTGGCAAAAACTCATCGTAAGTCAGTACTCCCTGTGGTAGGCAGTAGCAGGTGGTAGGCAGCCACCGATGGGCGAAGTACTATCTGGGTTTCGGGAGGGTTAGTGACGGCTGCGGAGAGAGCTAGCACTACAGTTGCTGGCAAGTGTCGAATCTTTTGGCCCAAGAAGCCATCTCCTCTTTCTGTCTCACCCACACAGGGGAGTGGTCCATGCGCCACATGCATAGTGGGAGTTTATCTAGTCTTTGAATCATCCTCAACAGCGCATGAGAATGTTGGAGTATTATCGGTTGGTGGAAGTATTTGCTGACGGCCTTAAACTACCCTGGCAGTTAATAGTCCAAGAGCCTAACCAGCCAGCCAACCTGATGATCCTGAAGGAAGACATTCTACTCTGCTCACCAAAGGTCTTTTTTTTTTATCTTTTCGTCTGAGCTATGAATGAAACTGTTTATTTTTGTCTCTCGAGGAAATTGCATCGTGTCTCCCTAAGAAATATTGTTTTTCGCCGTAAATCGTATTATAGTGATAGTTTAACTAGTCATGTGGAGTAACTTTGTATCCTGTCCTCTGTAATAGTACCTTAACCTCTTGAGCACAATAGTACGATCATTAAGCACGGTGGTACGGCCTGTTCAAGAAAGACAGTGAGGCCTTCTAGCACGACCTTATAACTTTTTAGGTATGGAGCCAACACGCCATCATGCCCACAGGTCGTGCCCAAGCGATCATGTCGTTGTGCTCAAGTGTCTTCTTCAAGTGTCGCATAGTCTTCCTCAGGGGGTCGTACCATCTTCCTCAAGTATCGTACCGTCTTCTTCAAGGATCGTACCATATTCCTCAAGGGTCGTGTACCGTCTTCCTCAAGGGTGGATTACTACACTTTAAGATAATACTCATATCATGAGGTTGTCATTCTTTTTTTTACCTCCTCCTAACACTGGAGGTAAGAGCTCATACTTATCTACCTAAAGGGTTACATAATGTAGTGGGACAGAACACGTCCTGTGTTACATAACTGGGACGCGTTGATAGCGCTGACGAGTGAAGACTATGAGTGCTCCTTCTCCAGGAATGAGACGCGGGGGGGTCTTCACAACCTCTCATAACGCAAGACATGCCCTGATGTGCCACATCGTTTCCGAACTTGCTTATTCTGGTCGGGGAACGCCGGCCGAGCACCAAACTCAAGCTCCTACGGAATCAGTCCCCCATCAACTTCATTGTCTGATGTGGTTTTTTTCTTTCTTCTTTCTGCCTTAGTGTAAGATACGTTGTGAAAGTATTTGATAAGTGTCGGTTAAGAAACATCGCCGAGACGTGTTGATGTATCGCGCGGCTGGCAGGCTGTGGCCAAAGGTGAAGAGAGAGAGGGAGAGAGA
The DNA here is from genome assembly GCF_036320965.1 of Panulirus ornatus. Classification (NCBI taxonomy): domain Eukaryota; kingdom Metazoa; phylum Arthropoda; class Malacostraca; order Decapoda; family Palinuridae; genus Panulirus; species Panulirus ornatus. The sequence goes on from NC_092225.1 coordinate 60,942,480, forward strand.
GAGAGAGAGAGAGAGAGAGAGAGAGAGAGAGAGAGAGAGAGAGAGAGAGAGAGTGTGTGAGTGCGCGCGCACGCGCCCATTCCTCGATGGGTACATTACACTCAAAACATCCTCATTTGTGCCAAGACAATGCTAACCTCACGTCCAGATTTCGTAGTACTTCATCGTACATGCAAATTTGCTTTACCCCCCTTTGAGACGAAGGGATACGAGTCGGCAGCGTCGGTGTGAACGTATCATTCATGGTCATTACGGATGATAGGGAAAATGTCTCTCATTTTGTGGTGTAGCTTTGTGGGCAACTTAGTAGAGCGGAACTCTCTCACCATGATGCCGGCTTGGGGGGGGGGGGGGGCGACGACCAGTAATAGCAGCCCCACTCCATCATACTTGATGGTGATTGGCTGAAAGCATACACTGAACGAAGGATGGATTGCGGGAAGGCCACCCACGAAAACCAGCCGTTTTCTCTTCATTGTTTAAGATTTTTTTTTTCTCTTTTTCTTCCACGGTTGCCATTTCAAGGATTCGTATAACCCCAACAGCCTCCACATCTTGCTGCCCATCTCTCTCTCTCTCTCTCTCTCTCTCTCTCTCTCTCTCTCAAGAAGCCATGAAGAAGTGGTGCTGAAATGCCTCTCCTCCATTCATTACATAGTCCTGTATATTCTAACGACTCCGACAGAAAGTGTTACCGGACTCCGCTTGTATGAGGATAGACTGCGTTCGAAATGTCACTTTTGGCAAGACTGTATCACTTGGATGTACAGTCTCATCGAAGACCTCATTACGAAGGAGTCCACATTCCCCTGCCACTGGAAGTAGCGCAGCCTTAAGGTACGGGGGCTTCTGTAAGTAGGCCCTGGGTAACGCAAGGAGCCCTTTCGTACACAGGGTTACAGGGATGATTATTAATCTCTTGATTAATAAATTGATCTTGACGAAATGGTAAGGACGGTGTGGACTCTCTTTTTTGGAGTGGGTTACACTTGGTTGTTCTTGTGAGTTGAGTCTGGAAGTGTCAGTTCTTATGGTGATAACACATTGTTGACAGATCCGCTATAATTTACGTAAACCGGAGTAAACCCCATCACACGACCTCCCACATCAGGTGTAAATATCATACCTATGCTAAGTGTAGACGAACTAGTTTAGTATACTAAAAGTGAACTAGCTGATTAATCCAGGCAAACTTATCTAACCACATTTAATCGAGACATCTAAATACAACCAAGTTAACTTTACCACACCCAATGTATCAAATACAATATAGGTTACGTCATACTTTTAATCAATCTTGGTTAGAATTTGGTGAAGCTTCTAAGCATTCTTGGTTAGAATTTGATGAAGTTGTCACTGCCATTAGAATCTGCAGGTAATGGCGTGAACGCACCACAGATAGATCTGTCAGCTAATATTTGCCTACCAAACACTCATTTTTGAGAAGGAGGTCTTCTTAAAAGTTGTTACGAACAAGATATGATAAACATGACGACATCGGCTCACGTTCTGACGCTCATGTTCTGCTTGACAGTGAAATTCCTCTCATGATCTTCTTCCATCAAGTCTGGCTGTCTGAAGCCTTGTGTTGGAAGCTTTATTGACTTCGGTGGGTTCAGGTGTGAGCTATCGATGACCCCCAAGGCCGTGTCTCTCTCTGTCATATGTCTTCTCTCTCATGAAACATCCACCATCACCATCTCACACACATACCACTTGACGACACGTGACGCACACCGCTCATTCTTCGTCGCCCTACAGTTTCCTGCGGTGAGCGTTACGCGCCTACCCCTGCCCTTTTGGCGAAAATCTCATGAGCACTCGTGACTAAGTAATATCTCTCTCTCTCTCTCTCTCTCTCTCTCTCTCTCTGTGTGTGTGTGTGTGTGTGTGTGTGTGTGTGTGTGTGTCAGTCTCCTTTCATCAAATGCCTCCGTACTTATCACTTCACTTAGTTCTTTTCACCCGTTTCATTCGTCTCCCTCAACAATCACCTCTAAGCTATACATCCCCCCCCCCCCCCCCCCCCCCTCCCCACCAACAAAGCCCGTGTAACGACCCTCCCATCATTTTGTAAACTCCTCTAATTCGGCAACAGGATCCATTAATTCGGCAACAGGATCCGTTAATTCGGCAACAGGACCCCCAGCAACCCCGTCTAGGACACCCGAGCCTGCTTAGCTAACACCGCTCCTCACTTAACCTTCTGACTGGCAAGGTGGCTTTTAACCTAACCCCAGGATTTCCACGAAACTGTATTTATATAGCCATTGCGAGAGAGGGAGGGAGGGAGGGAGGGAAGGAAGGAGGGAGGGAGGGAGGGATTGAGGGAAGGAGGGAGGGAAGAAGGGAGAGAGGGAAGGAGGGAATGGATGCCGAATCACCTATCAGGCTCCTCCAATTACTTTTTTCTCTTCCCGTTCCTTTGAGAACTCTTGTTAAATTCTTCGTAAGTACTGTCACGTCTGTAAGTGTTCATATATATATATATATATATATATATATATATATATATATATATATATATATATATATATTTTTCTTTTTCTTTTAAACTATTCGCCATTTCCCGCGTTAGCGAGGTAGCATTAAGAACAGAGGACTGGGCCTTTGAGGGAATACCCTCACCTGGCCCAATTCTCTGTTCCTTCTTTTGGAAAAAAAAAAAAAAAAAAAAAAAAAAAAAAAAAAAACGAGAGGGGAGGATTTCCAGCCCCCCGCTCCCTCCCCTTTTAGTCGCCTTCTACGACACGCAGGGAATACGTGGGAAGTATTCTTAATCCCCTATCCCCAGGGATAGTTCTAATGCTATCTTCGCTTATACTAAATTTGCATCAATCCAATAACTTGGACAACACAATACTAATAGCATCAAATTATAAGAGTAACAATATCAACATTATTATGATGAAATGTAATCAGTGGAAAAATACACATAATGGAACTAAAGTTTACAGGATTTTATTATATTTCAGTATACTGATATAGGAGTTAGCAATGCTGTTTTCCTGTGGAGCATGATAACAGGAATGGATGAAGGCAAACAAAATATGAATATGTACATGTGTATATATATATATATATATATATATATATAAGCGTCCTTATTAAGTTGGCTATCATTGGTTATTACTATCACGACCATAATCATTCTCAGGATTAAGAGTTACCTAATCTTTTTGTCCTCCCTTGTCACCTTCAAACATCCCTGTCCTTATCACAGCTGCCATGGTTACCATCACCTACATCCACCTATCAACTACTTACGTTACTATCGTCTACCCCCACTACCATCATCTATCTACACTGCCGTTGTCTACCTCCATTGCTATGATCTACCTCTATACCATGATTTAACCTCCACTAACATCATCTACCTCCATCACCATCATCTACCTTTACTACCATCATCTACTTTCACGAACATCACGAACCCCGGCCTACTTCCATAGCCGCTACCTATCAATGTCAGTTACTCTACTACTGACTTCCAGTAATGCTGTCTACCTCACCATGTTCATCATGCTACCACGACCATCACCTCCAGTACCGCCCCTACCATACACTACCACCTTCCTCACCATCACCACGACCATCACCGCCAGTACCTCCCCTACCATACACTACCACCTTCCTCACCATCGCCACGACCATCACCGCCAGTACCTCTCCTACCATATACTACCACCTTCCTCACCATCACCAAGACCATCACCTCCACCACTAGTCCCATATATTTTCACCACTCACCTCCACCACCACCACAGTCCTCACCATCACCACACTTGATATCATCATCACCACGACTTTAACCCTGATAGTAAAAGGGGGAGAGCAAGGACACACTTTCCAGTGTTATGAGTGGCAGATGCGTATCAGAAACGTCCACAACAGACGTCCACAACAGTTGTTACAAAACCAGCAGTAATGTTGGCTCCTGCCTCAGTATAAATCACAAATAGAAAACGTTCCCTCTCATCTAACATCTTTCTATTTCTCCGGATTCGAGAAATCATAGATTTTTGATTTCGCGATGTTTCATCCCAGGACGGCTTGAATCAACATCGGGAGTCTCATTAGATGCGGATATTTAACTCTAATGAGAATTGTAGTTGGGCCAAATCAATTCCTTACAGCCAGACAGATCCTCTTCCTCCTCAACCCCTGCCAAATCCTGTGTTGGAAGAGGATTATCCCGCACTAAAATCAACCTCATATTAAGAATATTTCAAGTCACTTTTGATACATTCAGATTTCACTAGATATTTTTTTCTTACAAGCTTTCACAAAATTTTTCCAGTGTTAGAGAGGATAATGTGTGGAGGATGTGTACTCACTCCTGCTAATTCCAGCTCTCGCTGACTTCACATCAAGACGGGGTAAGAGTCGTCGGCTCCTCTTGAAAATTAAAGTTTTGATGCCGTCGAATAAGCGAACTGGACTTGATGTGGGAAGCACGAGACACGAGGGAACGCATCATTGGCTATCGAGTCTTATGAGAATACAAGAATATTCTTTGACTCGTAGATGATCTGAGGCTAGAGAAAATAGAACCAGAATTTGTCTTAGTATTGCGTCCTTTATAATGGGTTGGGAAGCAGAGTACGACCTAATATGAGGCTCATGATGTCTAGTGATCCTGAAGAGACAGAATATAAAGGGTGAAATAGACATTGGTGTATGGGGCATCACCCACCACACATATTACTCCTGTAGAAGGAACTGGCATAGCAGGCAAGGCGCTCAGAAGCACAGCTCCTTCAGTCGCGCCTTTGCTTCAAGGCACCGTTCGTCACGAGTCGTCCAGTGTCTTCTCTTACGTACTGCTCATCAATGACCCTGCCTGAGCCCAACCCCCAATAAACGTTCGGAAATCTCTCTCTCTCTCTCTCTCTCTCTCTCTCTCTCTCTCTCTCTCTCTCTCTTTCTCTTCTCTCTCTCTCTCTCTCTCTCTCTCTCTCTCTCTCTCTCTCTCTCTCTCTCTCTCTGGTGCGTTGCGGAATCGCACAAAACTGGATTCTTAAGACGTCCCGAAGACGCAGCTCTAATGCAAGTAGGCTGTGCCAGAAGAAGTAATCCCTTATAAAAAGAGAGAGAGAGAGAGAGAGAGAGAGAGAGAGAGAGAGAG
>NC_092225.1:60955107-60965107 GCF_036320965.1 Panulirus ornatus
TTCTTTTAAGTTCGGTGACCAAACTTGAGAAATGCATTCCCGTTTTGCTCGCAACACAGGATGAGAACAGCATGCTAAACATCCCCTCATCCACTTCGTTGAATGCAGCTCTGATGTCTGCCGTCAGACAGTTTGACTCCTTTAACAAATCTCCTGAGGTGGGACTCTGGTGTAGTTTACGTGAAGTGTCGACTGTTAAAGTCCCCCCTTCACACACAGATTCTTACAGCCTATACCCTACTCTGTGTGTGTGTGTGTGTGTGTGTGTGTGTGTGTGTGTGTGTGTGTGTGTGTGTGTGTGTGTGTGTGTGTGTGTGTGTGTATGAGTGTGGTTTGTGTGATTAATTATATCCTAACCTTCAACTTATAACCAGAAACGAATACACATACGTCTTAGCGATGGCTACATACATACACGGGAACCAAGGGGTTCCCGTTGTATTAAGACAGATGAAAATGGTTCTTACGTATAGGGGAATTCAGCGTCGCTTGAAGACGAGGAATAAATCTGATTTCTAACCTCGGCTGGGGATCAGTCTCCAGGGGGATGCTGTTGACTCGTTTACTGGTGATTGCCATGATCTTGTGTGCATTTGGCGTCTCATTATCAGGATAGTTCACAATGGTAAATAAAGGAGGATGGCTTTTGGCTTTATTATGTTTGATTCACTAACACACCTGACACACACACACACACACACACACACACACACACACACACACACGGAGACGCGGTCCCGCAGCTCATGTCGTCAGCGGGAAAGGATTCTCCCAGACGACGATGAGCTACAGCTGAATTTATCCTATCAATTATGACTTTCCAATACATCCGTGCGTGTGTGATTCAATGTAAGCACGAGTTCTTGACGTCTGTTTAGATAGCACTTCGTCTTTACGTATCGTTCGTTATCCTCCTCACAGTGAAGTGTGTAGGAATGAATACAGGATCAGTCCATCAGATACCTGGAAGGTTGGTTTGTCTATATGCCATATTTTATGATGTATTTCCTAGTATCCTCGGATTCTCCTTATGGTAAGGTTCTAATTATGAACTGGGGTAACATTTTGTTAGTGATCTCCGTCTCTATTTTTGTTATATTTGTAAGTATTATCATACCTATGGATAAACTGGTACTTGTGCTCTCTCTACAGCATATATATATATATATATATATATATATATATATATATATATATATATATATATATATATATATATTATTAATTTTTTCATTATTCGTTGTCGCTGCCTTCCGCGTTAGCGAGATAGCGCAGGGAAACAGACGAAAGAATGGCCCAAACCATGCACATACACATGTATATACATAAACGCCCACACACGCACAAATACATGCCTATACATTTCAAAGTATACATACATATACATACACAGACATAAACATATATACACATGTACATAATCATACTTGCTGCTTTTATCCATTCTCGTCGTCACCCCGCCACACATGAAATATCACCCCCACCCATCCTCCCTTGCGCGCGCGAGGTAGCGCTAGGAAAAGACAACAAAGGCCTCATTCGCACACACTCAGTCTCTAGCTGTCATGCGTAATGCACCGAAACCATAGCTCCCTTTCCTTTCCACCTCCAGGCCCCACAAAACTCTCCATGATTTACCCCAGACGTATTCCACATCGTTCCAATTCACTCTATTCCTTGCACGCCTTTCACCCTCCTGCATGTTCGGGCCCCGATCTCTCATCATCTTTTTCACTCCATCCTTCCACCTCCAATTTGGTCTCCCACTTCTCCCCATTCCCTCTACCTCTGGCACATATATCCTCTTTGTCAATCTTTCCTTACTCATTCTCTCCATGTGACTTAACCATTTCAATACATCCTCTTCTGCTCTCTCAACTACACTCTTTTTATTACCACACATCTCTCTTACCTTTCATTACTTACTCGATCAAACCACTTCACACGACATATTGTCTTCAAACGTTTCATTTTCAACATATCCACCTTCCTCCGCACAACCCTATCTATAGCCCATGCCTCACGACCATATAACATTGTTGGAACCATATATATACATATATATATATATATATATATATATATATATATATATATATATATATATATATATATATATATATATATGTAATCCTCCATTGCCTGTTCAGATAAATACACACGTGCACGTGTCGGTACGTGTTACCGACGGTGGTGCAGAGCGGACCCTGTTCAACAGTAGTCCAGTCCTAACTTCCAGTAAACAGCAAAGTAGGATTCTTATTTCAACACACTCGTACGTGTGGTTTTCTATCAGCGTTCCTTCTATCATTCTCTAAACCCAATCTTTTTTTCTTCCCTCTCAAGGTACCTTTCCAATCACTCATTTGCCTCTTTTCATGTTGCCAATCTTTACTAGCCAGTTTCTTCCTTTCCCTCTTAATACCTACCCTTTTAGTAGTCCACTTTTCATCATTGTAACCATTTCTGTGGTCATAATCCAATCACCTCCCCTGTATGGTGTACTACGCTGTTATCATTTCTGTTGTCATAACCCAACCACCTTCTCCCCTGTATAATGTGCTGTTTTGTCTAATTGATATCCTAATCATCCTGCTCCTTTCGATCGTCTTTTAAGTGTCCACGTCACCCCAATCACCATCATTTCCCAGAAGATTATATTCCGAAGTAGCTTCATTTTTCTAATCATCATTGGCTCTAGAACCATCCTCTTCCCTATAAACCCCCGCTTGCTTTTAATCATCCCAATTATCATAGTAATGCCCTCTCTAATTCTTCCCTCGAATCACCCTTTTTTCTCATTGATATTCCTCCCTTTATTTATGCCATATCGTCCTCGTTTATCATATCCTGTTTTCCACCAGTTCATCATGTAACCTCCAAGACGTTCACGTAGCCCTAATCATATAACTTGAGCTATCGGCCTCTCCCGGGCCATTCCCCTACCTGATAGTGGAAAACCCTGAGGCACCTCCTTCCCCAACGTCGCTGAGGCACCAAATGCCTAACAAATTCATTACCCCGGGTCGGGGGGTCAGTTAATGAAATGTTTTGTTTGTGGAGGTAGTAAGGTGGTGTTGGTGTGCGTCGGGTGCGTGTGTAGGGATTATTATCCCCCGATGGCCTTCACTTTCATATTTATTACGTTCTAGCGGCTCCGGAGGCGTCCTACTCCCGCACTCAGGTGTGTGTAGGTGCGCGCGTGTGTGTGTGTGTGTGTGTGAGTGTACGTGTGTCTGGGTGACCTGTGCGTGTGTGTGTGTTTCTACATGTACGTGTGTCTGGGTGATTTGAGTGTGTGTGTGTGTGTGTGTGTGTGTGTGTGTGTGTGTGTGTTTCTTCATGTCCGTCTGTTTGTCTGTTATGTAACTAGTCGTCAGACAACCAAAGGAGCATATCACTGGCACATCACAGCTCACCTCGACTCTCATTTTCTGTGTGTGGGTGAAGCGCTGTTGAGAATACCATAGTGAACAGCATCGTGATGATATTCACGATATTTCCTACTATATCTTACAAAGAATTCCTTAATAAGATTCCCTAAGGGCTCTATGACGTGACAAATCCCTGAAATCTGTCGGTCCAGCAACCGTATGATCCAGCGCTTACGTGGGTAGCCTGAGATATGTAAACGGGAAGGTCCAGGAAGAAATGTGTTATGAGAGAATTCATGGAAGGCGAGAACTGGACCCAGATACACATTTGAGATCGTGACTTGAGTTCTGAGGCAGAGATCGCTCATCGAGGCACGGCCGACCATGGAACCTGCCCACCTCACCCTCTACGACAATACAGGAGGTGGTTCCTGACGCTGCTACGCCCCCGTGGTGTGGTGGTTCAGCGTTCCTGACCGTGACGAATTCACGGATCGCTGAGGGTCAAGCGTATACGTTCGAATTCTGGTTGTGGCACTCAGTCCACAGTCAACCCGGCTGTTTATCCACCCTCAGGGGTTAGTTATATATATATATATATATATATATATATATATATATATATATATATATATATATATATATATATACACACACACAAATAGAGAGAGAGAATACTTACTTATAAGCTTATAACAAGATCTTCCAAAAAGGAACAGCTAGCGCGTAGAGCTCACTGCACGAAAATATAAAGTTACGAAGAATGAGTCGCGTGAGTTACGTGTTGTCAAGTGCTATATAGCGGAAGATGGAGAGGTTGTATGTTTGTTGACTGAAAGCCGGCAGTAGTGGGTGAGGCCAAAAGAACAGACAGCTACCTGGGCCAAAGGACTGACACTTGACAGCAACTTAAGTGTTGGCTCACAGTGCAGCCGTCACTAACCCCCCCCCCGATACCGAGGTGGGTAATACCGGTAATATACCTCCCTGCTCGGTGGCTGCCTACCACTTTACCACCTACCAGGAGAGAGAGAGAGAGAGAGAGAGAGAGAGAGAGAGAGAGAGAGAGAGAGAGAGAGAGAGAGAGAATCACATATATTTTTTCACAGTTAATCAGTTTCATTCTATGTACAAATATCACAAAAAAAAGAGTACAGGCTTATGAGACGTTTAACATTGCACATTTCTCCATACAGGTACGTGTGATCCCAGCAGATCCCCAGCTTTGGTGGTGTGGAGTAAAGTCGCCTCGTTCATCGCAGGTGAATTCCTCCACGCATGGATAGGTGAGTACACACACCCACCTCTTTGGCGTACAGGGTTTGGCAGCATCGTTCCCCCCATTGGGCTAGACGCGTTGTACTGGAGTTAGAGAGTCACTCATAATCTTTATACACACTGTATTCACTCTTCTGTATTGCTGTTGGGGTCGAGTGTTTTTCCACGCTGTCTGCATGGACGTCTTTTGAAGCGAGGGCATCTCCAGTCGCCTAGGTTTTGATCGCACGTGATTTGCAAAGCGCACGATTCAAAGGAAGATGTTGCAATACCACGTATATCCTATGCGATAAGAAATGACGGGGGATGCCAAAGTTTTCTTTGCGTAAAGGGCAGTTAGGGTCGGTTGTTCGGGTGCCTTTAGAGTTATCAACGAACTGCCGGGGGTCGTAAAAGCCATCAACTTCAAGTTATATCATCCGCCAGACGAAAAGTCCTTAACACCCTCCACAGGTGTTAAGGTGTTCAGACAACACGCTCCCTCACTGTGCATGCCGCCCTTCAAAAGGATGAGCTATAGCTTGGAGAGTTCTATGCAAATATTCATCGATTCTCTAGAATATCTTGGGAAAAATGCCATTAGAGATGTTGCCAACTGTGAACGTTCATTCTGAATATCAGACTCGTTCAGTGATGCCAGGAGAGGCTGTGTGGATTGATGATGATAATCATTAATCACACAATTAATCCCAGATTATGTAATTCCTATGTAGCAGATCTCTTTACATCTTAGAAACGTAATGATGAAAAAAATTACAGGTATGTATTACGTATTCTATGCTGGGATTTAAAACAAAAAAGGACTTAAAAGCCCAAATTTCTTTACTGTAATGTAATAGCCTTCGCTATAATGGCAAATAATTTCATCGGATATGTGCAAAAATTATCTTTCAGTAAGACTTGCTTTTACTTCATGATCCTATGCGGTAAGAAATACCTACAGGAGAAGGTTTAGTTCGGCTTTGATTTAATGCACGTACTTGGGAGACACGTGGAAATGGACGCAAGAACGAAGACAATGTTGATGTAGTATATTGTATCTTGTACTGTATATATGGTGTTAGTATTGCCTCATTCTCACTGCTCGCGCGGACTTCAATACGGACGCACTGAGGCATCGCGAAAGCGAACGCTTTTCGATTTACTTGATAAATGACGGTATAGTGTTAGAAAATTAAAGTGTTGTATTTATTTCAAGTGACTCGTAAAAAAAGAAAATACAGAAGATGAAAAATCTAGTTAGGGAAACGAGGTCATTTCTTTATTTTAAGTTGGCCTGAAATTCATCAACACTTTAATTTTGGTAAATCACATGTATCTAATAGATCTTAGATTTCAACGTGTTCTCATGTGCTGTTTTGGTAATCATTCTCAAGTGGCAGTGTGAGTATCAGTTAGGGACGTTGGTTGTGTGTTTCCACCTATATCTTCTATCCTCGTCCTGCAGATGCTAGGAGAATGGTCCTCAGAAGACAGACTTATTTCCGTCGGGGGCAAATAATGTTATCCAACCCCACAGGCGAAAGGTACCTTATCCTCCCAGAGCCGCAGACCCGCTTGATTTGATAAGCTTCATCGCCACTGGCCCTCCCTCCAGACTGCCAGAGCTACCACTGTGGATCACTGGTTACCTTAAGCCAGCCAACAGACATCAGACTTTCACTCACCTCATCTTACGTAACGCCTCCAGGCAGGCACCTCTGACCCCCCCGACACACGATGACAGCCTCTTCAGTTCGATTATTTATTCCTTTTGAGTACATTCTAACCCTCCTCTCGTCCGTCCCTGTCGCATCCGATGATCTCACCACTTGAATGTGAAATTATCTAACCAAGTAAATACGTTTATTGAACCTCTTTGAACCTGATCATTTGATCCAATGAGTGTGGTCATTAGACTCCACGATTACCATAACCTAAACCAACAATTTGTCACTTTGATGCCGTGAATACGTTAATTCAACCCTACTAATAATCATAATTCACCCCCTCCCCCCCTTGAATATGATAATTCAACCCGTGAGTGCTGCTGTTAAATCCCTTTCAGCTGGATAATTCCGTCTCTTGCTTAGATGATCCTGTATTATGAACGCTAGGATCTGATCCCTTCAGCTGGATAGCTCCACTTCTTGATCGCTATCCTCTACTATGAACACTAAGATCTGATCCCCCCCTGGCGTCATGTCGCAGATAATGCGACGAAACTTACCCAAACGGACGATCACCGAGTCTTCGTCCCTCCTCCCCCAACACGCATTCAGGCACACAGGCACGTATGTATGAAGCGGATCACCTGAGATAAGCTCTTGGTGGGTCGAGCCTGTACACCGAATGCTGTTGAATGTATATAAACATCGACCATCACCAGTGGGTCCGGGAATGTGTGTGTGTGTGTGTGTGTGTGTGTGTGTGTGTGTGTGTTATGTTAACCAGGCTGATAGAGGATCGACGTACATGCAGAAGGTGTTAGGAAACTCTCCAGGAATGTATTGGGGCATTTCTTTTTTTCTTATCTTTATTTCATTTTATTTTCTAGTGATATCACACCTACTTTTTTCTGCAGTTTGTTTTATGAAAACTTCTATTGTTCTTTTGCCTGTAGTGGTTTTATGTGGTGTATCTCTTGATGTGTATAAATCAATAATCCGTTGGTTGACAAAATTACACTCCATCACAGCCATATAGGTAATGCTTGCATATATATATATATATATATATATATATATATATATATATATATATATATATATATATATATATATATTACGTAACTGTGTGAGCGATCACTACTTGTGTGTTACGGAAAGACAGTCATACTCTCGTGTTGCCCCAACTATTAACCTTGTATGTGTATACACACATACACACCCTTAGCGTAAGACAGCCACGTACCCCTTTATCGCCAAGGACCCGAGGGAAGGAAGAACATCTGGGTTCGTTGTGAGCCAACTGCCGCGCCCAGGATTCGAGTCCTTGCGGGTTCGGGCGTGAATTATGGTCAGCAACCCTAACCATTACACAGAGAAATCCCATATGTGTGTGTGTGTGTGTGTGTGTGTGTGTGTGTGTGTGTATTCATGACTCTCTGTTAAAGGGTACGTACATCTGATTTTCTATCATCTTAAACGAAAAAAAAAATACATGAAATCATAAGTTGACACTTCCGTACTGTCATATTGGCCATGACCTTACACAACACCTCTTTACCATCGTGTGTGAAGATGCGACAGTTTATTGTTGTAGGGCGAAATGAACCAGTCACCCTTCGCTCCGCTGTGAAGAAAACGTGGTCCTGTAAGAGATACATGGGCGCTTCTCGCTTTTCTCACCAACGTAACTAAATCCAGGAGACGGAAACATAATGTTTCATATCGTTAGATTTGATTGATGATTTCCCCTTAAATCTCAACACCTTTAGACCACAAATGACTATCGCATTTCTTGTCATCGTGTCTTATTTGTCGATATGAAAGAATTGCCCGACAAACGCAGTGCAGAGCATTATTATATCCTCAGCTAAATTGATCATCTTCTTACCCCGCGGTCTAAGAACTCAGACTTTATATTGCTTGATATGACTCTTAAGTCAGACGGCACTGAAAGCAGATATTCGTATCATTGATAAAAGAAGGAAAAAAGTAAAAACCATTATAAGCCTTCGGCATGATGGTCTAGTAAACCCTGAGCATTATGATGTAGTCAAGTACTGGAGCGTGGTGATCTAGTGCGCCGTGAGCATGGTGATCTAGTGCGCCGTGAGCATGGTGAACTAGTGAGCCCAGAGTATGATGATCTAGTGAGCCTAAAGCATGATATAATGAGCCCAGAGCATGATGATCTAGTGAGCCTAGAGCATGATGATCTAGTGAGGCCAGAGCATGATGATCTAGTGAGCCCAGAGCATGATGATCTAGTGAGCCTCGAGCATGATGATCTAGTGAGCCCACAGCATGATGATCTAGTGAGCCCAGAGCATGATGATCTAGTGAGCCTCGAGCATGATGATCTAGTGAGCCCAGAGCATCAGTAAGTAAGTAAGTCCTGATCATGATCACCTACTAAGCCTTGAGCAGGGCGATTTAGTAAGCCCTGAGTATGATGCCCTTGTAAGCCCCGAGCGTCATAACCTGGTAAGCCTGAGCATTATAATTCAACGAGTTCTGAAAGTGAAGATCTGGTAAGTCTTGATCATGATGACTTAGTGAGCCGTGAGCATCATGGTCTAGTAAGTCCTGATCATGAACACCTAGCAAGCCCTGAGCATGATGATCTAGTGAGCAGTGCAGCTCATAAATGCCTTCACTTGTTACTCAAGATCTCACGTATCAGTAGATGCCTGGTTCCTTGTCAGTCTTTATCGTCAGGGGCGTTAGTGCGATAAGCCCAACACCTCCGGAGCTCAACGAGCGATAGGAGAACAATGCCCTTGATAGCTGAACAATGTCTCGCACAAGGGCTAAACAACCCTTGACAATCACAAGTCTCAGAGAAGGCCGTTCGTGGCTTCACCAGGACAAGGCGGGCGTCCACATTACAAATGTGGAACAAGCAGTTAAGAGCTGTTACAGATAGGGCTGCGCCTCTCTATTGGCTGGCGAGGATGCACGTTATCAGGAACAGGACCAGCTGCTATGGAGGTCCCCGGCCTTCACCCACACCCAAGCCGCCTTTAAGAAGAACTGTTGACCACGTATGGTCCATCTTAGCTCCTGGTGCGTGTTGATACACACAAAACTAGTCTGAGAAGTCTCATGATTACTGATAAAAATCATCAAGTACATCAAAGTATTACTGAGACTCGTTATTTCCTGTAACATTATTGATAGACGACCTGATACTGACTGAGGAAATGAGAGACGTAATGGTCGATGTCTGGTACTTGTCCCTCATCCAGACGAAGGTTCCACTTGTAGTGAAGGAGGCGATGCTCAGTTTTCTTTGAACACCAGGAACACGTCCGTCATGCGAGAATGCCAGGTGAGGCCCCCATTGGTGATGCAAAATGTAGTGCTCGCTACAGATAACAAGGACACACCCAATGGTGTAAGACGTGGTGTTCGCTTTTGACCCCAAGAACATGTCTCATGGTGTAAGGCGTGGTGTTCACTGTTGATGCCAAAGAACACGTCCGTCCAGCAGCCACCTGAGGAGAACCTCCCAAGGGATCGTGTAAGCCTAATCCCGTATTTCACAGCCGGCCACTTAAAGCGGTCAAGCTGGATGATAGCGTATCAGGAGAAGATCAGTGTGAGCAGTGTTGCTGTAGACCTCACCATTGTCCGTAGCGTCTCGTCCGCATTTCTAGACCAAGGGTCGCTACTCCCTCTATTTCCCAAGAGTAGAGGCTC
>NC_092225.1:60970107-60990107 GCF_036320965.1 Panulirus ornatus
TCGACGGACCTGTGGGATTTCAAGCGTCATAGACAAACACGTTCGTAAAGGGATGGGTTTTGAGTAGGTCTAAACACTGATGTCATGCTGTAGCCATCACGTGCCCCTGTCAGCAGGTGTGAATGCGTACGTCTCAGTGAGGTTGGAGGTTTCTGACGAGGGGTTCTGACTCACGTAATATGGTGGTATGTAAGGCCCATTAACCCGCAACTGTTCGATACTTGGATAAAAAATTCGACTCTTATATGAATTGAGCTTAAGGGACATCATACCCAAGGGCCGTATCGTCATGCTTAACGATTGTGCCATTGTGTGTAAAGGTCGTACCACCGTGCCATATTTAAGGGTCGTACCGTCGTACTCATGGGTCGTCCTGTCCCGCTCCAGATCATAGCCCAGGGGAAAAGGTAGTTCTCAATATCATATTCGTCTTATGATTACGATTGCCATAATCTCTTGCAGTTTACCTTACAGTAGAGATCTTCATGTGGATGAACAACAGAACACTGGAGGTGACTTAAAGGCGTTCATTACTGTCTAGGTATACAAGATGAATAGCAAAGTTTCTCACGCTTAAACACTATGATCCATCATATATGGAAGTGATCAATGGTTAATGTAAGTACTCCCAGGTTTGATGAATTTTAATATATATATATATATATATATATATATATATATATATATATATATATATATATATATATATATATATATATATATATATATATATATGTGTGTGTGTGTGTGTGTGTGTGTGTGTGTCATCAAGGTCCGCCTCATTCTCACAGCTGTTCACATTTCTGGACGTATTTTGACGTCTCATGCTTATTCTTACTTCAACGGGATGAGCAAAGACTACATCATATCTTTCCATAACCTTTGCCCAGTATATCACACAATGTTTCGCCTTTGCACACGGCTTCTTCAGGTGAAAGTAAACACAGGTATACAAATTCAGTCAAGTAGATTTACATTGTCCATCGTTTGGAGGTGGAGCTGGAACTCCCCTCGCTCCCACTTACACAAGCAGCGCAATTAAAATCTTCAACAACTCTCCGGCAACAGACCATGATAACATTTCATACTATCACATAAATCACTGTGACCCAGTTGCAGCCCACGCACTTCTAGATGACCTTATCATCTGAATACTTGCTAACATAATGATAATAGCTCTGTCCTGAAATCGTCCAAACCTTCCACCTACCTATTTTCATACCACCCTGTATCATTGCTCTCTTTAGCATCCAAGCCCTGAATAACTGATATACAACAGAGGTATACAAAATATTCGGCTGTTACCTACATGACATAGCTATTGATCTTATCACTATAATAACATACTACACACTGACCTTATAGTGTTTAGATGGTTTCAATCAACCGTAAGCCCCTTCCCGCACAGTATTAGTGGCAATAGACATCAGCAAAGCATTTGACATTTTCTTTGATACATCCTCACACAGATACTATCAGGCAACACTCTCCCCAAACAATGGCAAAAAGTGGTTTGTCAGTATCTTTGTCAGTCGCCAAGCCATAATCAATTGAAAATGCTTCACCTGTAAAACCCTGGAGCTGTAAATTGGAATTCCTCAGGGAGCAGTTCACTTCCAACCCTCTTCAATTACCTCCTACATAACCTCGCAGTACCTCCAGCAGACCATAGTGTAAAGGTCCTCTCATATGCACACGATCGTACAATCACATCAAAACGCTCAGACAACACAGAGCAACAACAAACATGGAACACTACATTACTCGATTGGATCAGGATATTTGTATTTGCACAGAAGTCTTTAGTCGCACAATTAACCCCAGACAGACATTAATCCAACCTGCAACCTCACGTCAATTTGAGCAACCAGTCGCTCTCACTCAATGAAACACCAACTACTCTTAGTAAACGACTCCTGGATTGGTCATCAGAAGAGCCGATAATTCCAAAATCTTTAGTTTTCCTGAGTGGAGTGTTGTGTTAAGGAAACTTTAGCTCCATATCAACTTATCACGTTAAATGCAAAACATTCGCGCCGAAAGCAACTAAAAATCAGAAGTTTAAAGTTAACAGACTCATCACTGTAGGCAATGCAGCCGCAGGCCAGCAACACTTGACGCTAACTGGAGGAGAATATGTACCTGGTTATGTCCGTGGCAGTCAAGTCGCACAAGGCCAACTATCCAGCCCGACCAAGTATATATATATATATATATATATATATATATATATATATATATATATATATATATATATATATATATTGCAGTAGGTCACAGTGGGTGCGCGTGATCTAGTATTTGCTGATAACCACGAGGAGTCATGGAACACGATAATTCCCAAATACACTTTCGTGTGATTAATACATAGTCAAGGGAGATACAAGGTACATTCTTGTATCATCCCAGACAATGTAGTAATCACACGATATCGCACTTGGGAATTATCATGTCTCATTTTTTTTTCGTT
The DNA here is from genome assembly GCF_036320965.1 of Panulirus ornatus. Lineage (NCBI taxonomy): Eukaryota > Metazoa > Arthropoda > Malacostraca > Decapoda > Palinuridae > Panulirus > Panulirus ornatus. Next base: position 60,972,578 of record NC_092225.1, read on the forward strand.
TTGGCGATATATATATATACATATATATATATATATATATATATATATATATATATATATATATATATATATATATATATATATATATTATCCCTGGGGATAGGGGAGAAAGAATACTTCCCATGTATTCCCTGCGTGTCGTAGAAGGCGACTAAAAGGGGAGGGAGCGGGCGGCTGGAAATCCTCCCCTCTCTTTTTTTTTTTTTTTTCTAAATTTTCCAAAAGAAGGAACAGAGAACGAGGCCGGGTGAGGATATTCCCTCCGAGGCCCAGTCCTCTGTTCTTAACGCTACCTTGCTAATGCGGGAAATGGCGAATAGTTTGAAAGAAGATATATATATATATATATATATGTATATATATATATATATATATATATATATATATATATATATATATATATATATATTACTTCATCAAACACGAGGTGGAGTGTAATCCTTTTCAGCTGCTGATGCTTGCAAAGGTTCCCCCTGATCGTCTCTCTCTCTCTCTCTCTCTCTCTCTCTCTCTCTCTCTCTCTCTCTCTCTCTCTCTCTCTCTCTCTCTCTCTCTCCATCTCGTTGTTTCCCTCGCGGGAGCATCCACCACCACATCTTCCTCCTTCCACCGATTACTGGCTCTTTCCCACAGGTCTCTCCCGCCCTCTGGCTGTGCTGTGTCTGTTCTAAAGCCTTACCGGGTTCGCGTTGCCCTGTACCACTCCAGCTAATTCCTCTCTATCAAGGGGCAAGGGGGGTAGGGAGGACTGACCCGACTCCGGGATCACACCTTATGTCGTCATTTCTCAGAGCGTTCATTCGTGCACCTCCCCCTTATCCATCTCAATACCCACGTCTCCGCCGCCTGTAATTTACTTTTAGTTTTGGTCGTGTGTGTTCAAGCCACCGCATCGTAAGTCGATACCGGTCAGAGGGGGTTTGGTTGTGTGCTTAAGATATTTTACCTTCATGGACTACACAAGTCTCATAACAGCGGATACGCCACCTCTTACATTCTTTGGGAAAGCCACCAATTCCCCCATTATCTCCCACATTCAGTCTCCCCTCTATCATTTAATGTCGTTTCTAGGTATTTGAAATTTTCTCCTGCCCTTATGTTTGCATCATCTTTTTTTTTTTCTCTTGCCGCCGTAATCACTTCTGACTTTTCTTTGCTGATCTTCATTCCTTCCATTTGGCTTAACGCACCGCTTCGTCTCTGGATTACTCTTGTGTAAATTTTGCCCCCGATCCAGTCACTATCGCAATATCATCTACATAAGCAAATGAGATTACCGTCTCCTCCCTCCGGTATTGGTCGACCTAATACGTCTCCATTCAGATAGAATACAAACAGCGTGGGAGACAAAACACCGCCCTACCTGATACCTGAATTTATTTCAAACGGTTTCCCATCCCTCCCTGTGGCCTCACCGTACTGTTGTATGTTCTACAAAGGCTTCTGAAGGCGATAATAGATTTAGGTTCCATACCATACTCGTGATCTTCCAGTAGTTCCCACAAATTCTTCCTTCGGTACTTTGTTGAGAACAATTTTTATTCTCTATATTCTCAGCCCTTCTCCGTGGTCATCCTCAAAAACTCTGAGTCCATAGTTCACTCATTTTCGTCTAAAACTACACTGATATTCTTCTAGCTTCCCCACCATAGGTTGCTGGCTTATGTTCTCTTACAGATCTTACAGTTGTGAGGAAATGCTGATACTCCACCTTAAATTTACAATTCTTTCCTCATTTTTCTTACAAATGAAGCAGGTGCTGGCCATTCCTCACTCTCCTGAGACACTTTCCCCTCACTCCTTGCTCAGCCTTAGCATCTGCTCTGCATTGCCTTGAATAACATCGCTGTTCGTCTAATCACCGCACTTTTCCCTTTCATTATTCCACCGGTGGCTGGCCTGATTACTCTCGTTCACCTTCCTCCTCAGTGTTCAACAGGTCGCAGATGAGCGCCCTCCACTTTTTCATCGATATCATCAAGATAATCCAATAGATCTGAGTCGCCCTGAATCTTCACGATATAGAAGAGTGGTTCATCCTCTTCCCTTATATCTTTTGGTCCTGATGTATAATATTTTTCTTACCATTTACATTTCTAAAAACTCTATCTGTTCACGCGATTCTCCTGTATCTTTTCATGATTTTCTCTCGTCCATAAATCATGACTGAGGGAATTTTCCTTGCACTTTTCGTGATCTTATGTCTGAAAATTTCCCATTGATCCTTGATGTCTTGAAGTCCATTCTCTTTTATTAACGTCATATTGAGTAATTTAGCTTGGTAGTACCTGACCAATAACTCATTTTTAATCTTTCCCTCGGCGAATCCCATCTTTGTTTACTTCATCACAACTTACATACTATTTTCTGTGGTTAGTTTTCGTAAGACTGTCCTATGAAGAGAGTCCAGAATGACTGAAGACATACTTTAGGCATCCTCGAATATATCCCCCTCTGTTTATATGAGATATATCACCCATATATCCAAATGATTCTGCCCAGCTTTTCCATCAGACAGTAGCAGCTCCACTTACAACTCTCCTTGGGCATAGAGTATGTGTCGACAGAGGTCAGCCTCTCTCTGAGACTATTTATCTTCTGGTGTCTATCCCACAGTGTCCTGTGGGTCACTATTTACGCGAGCGTTGAGGTCTTCCGGCATCATAACCCATTCGTTTGTTGTGTTGTCATTTGAGGGTCAGGAGTCCTCATAATATCATGTCTCCTCTTCTTGAGGTTTCCTTGGTGTGGAAATATAGACGTGTATCTGGGATCATCTTCTCTTCTTATCCAAAGACTGTCAGATAATACTTTCACTCAAAACGTCATTCTTTTTCACTCGGTGTTTTGCCTCCTTCCCCGGAACGAAAGCCTGATCATTTTCAACATTCCATCCTTCATATACTGTATGGTTATTGTGAATCATTACATATGAGTAGGAGAACCTGTTCCAAAGACTGATCCTTGCGGCACGCCGCTTGTTACGTCTAACTATTCTTAGGCTTGAGTACTCTCTTTGTCCGTCCAGACAGCCAGTCTTATTGCCACCAAAGCACAAACCCACCTAATACTTCTTTTCAGGATGATAAAATGCTTTCTGAAAATCTAAATAGATGGCATCATTTACATTACCCTCACCACACGTATTGATTCCATCGAGAGAGAAATCGAACAGATTTGTCAGATTTGTCAAACATGAAGGATTGAGTGGTGATCATGTAGATGATTTACAATCTCGTCTTAAAGTATGGTTTCCATAGATTTATCATTTACAAACGTTTAGTTAATTGAGAAAAAAAATCGGAGAGGAACTTATTACTTTATATTTTGAGTATCGTTTTCACAATTTTTAAACCTTTTATCGCTCTGAAACTTTTCCTGGGAGAAGGTGACATCAAAAATTTAAGTCAAGGCCTGACTATCACACCTTTAACTTCTTACAGTGTTCACAGATAAGACCTATCAGCCCCAAGCTTTTTGTCGTATTATAGGATCCCGTGGCACTCAAACAGATGAAGGCATTGCGCTCAAGAGGAGTTATCTGGCGGCCTATATTCCAGGTGTGGCGTTACCGGACTCCGCCTACCTATGATAACACCGCGAGTGAAAAGTCACCTTCACGAAGGTGAATTTGTTCTCGTCCAGGAACTTCTCACCCCAAGGGAGTCCATTATTTCCCTGCTACTGGAAGCAACGCAGCCTTGGGACCACATACGTTCCTGGAAAAGGTTTCCTAAATAGTAACACCCTGACCCTCTTCACAAAAGGGTTCTTAAGATACTGTAAGTAATGAGCAAATATTCCGGGGTGACAGAAATATACCACACAGACACCTCGTTTAATAACTTTTTCTCTAAGAGCTCCTCAGCTTAGGATGTTTATTAGACTTACGACGTTAATGAATATTCGGAAATATTATGTGTTCTTTACTTTTTTGTATGTAAAAGAAAAGAAAAAAAAAGGGCGTTTGACAGAGTTTCGATTCTTTTCACATTAACGAAAATTCTCCACGAATCTTCAAGGGAAAACATTGTTCAACGGATTTATGGAAGACGTTTCCCTGATCGTGTGTATATAGTCTTCATACATGTCACGCAGAACCCGAAAGAGTAATTCAAAGACCAAACAGTTTGTTGCAACGATCAGATCCTTTTTTATATTTTCTTTTCATTGATCGACACTCCGCCTACCATCGGCTGATATTCGAAGTTTGTAAGGAGTGAGTGAGGGCAGAACCTTTATCTGAAAAGACAATTGGTTATTTACAATATCCCTCGAGCGTTAAGCAGTGTTAAGCTGTGTGCATAAGGCTGACTGGCTATGTCTTCCATTTAATGGTTGTTTTAAGGGTTTAGCGCCACCTAATTCCCTGAGCTAAGTGGTGTAAAGCTGAGTAGTCTTGGCTAAGTTGTCTAAGACCGCCTGAAGTGGCTTTAGCTCTTCAAGTAGCCTAAAGCTAAGTAGTCCTAGGCTATTTATGTGGTTTACTGCTATGAAAGTGGCCATACGTAATGGGCTGTCTATGCTCCGTTAGGGTACCTGACACTGTTGATGTCGTGGGAGGTTAGGGGGGGTTAGGGGGAGGTTTACACCCCACCATGCTGCCTGGCTCAGTGTAATGTTTGCTTTGGAGGGATGCCAAGTACGCGAAAAGCGTCGGGGTCGAGCTTTTAGCGGATCCCGAATCCCAATCTGGCCGCCCCCAAACCCCACACTCTTCCCAGACGAAACATCTTCTGGTGAAAAGAAGGCAGTAAAATGAAGGTATAAAAGTTGGCGACAACGATAAAGATCGACAGCAGAGTCGATGAAACATCGGGTGACAAGTCGTGAGGGTTTGGCGCGTCCGTCCCAACCAGTTCCGTACTTGGCTCAGTCTTCGTCTTATGTTATACATTTATATTTGTTCTCATTCTACAATCTATACAACAGCGGCTTATTCATTATTCATTTACTTTAATTACTATGTATGGGTAAGGAGTGTAGCGAATCTAGAATCTAGGACAGGAATCTATGTAGCGAGTGAAGTCATGATAGAGGTCTTCTGAGAGCGCGGCTCAAGCAGGCAGTATCCTGGAAGTAACATTTTAGAGACAGTTTTCAGGCGGCGGCGTTCCACTGTGCATAGCTGGAGTGCCGGGGTTTTATCGCCACCAGCGCCCCTCGCCCGCCTACCATGAACCACTCACGGTACCGTCCTAACAGCAAACCCACGGGTAGATCATACATAACGCCACCTTCCAGCCCCTCGAATATACTCGATATACCACCACAGATTCGGAGTATACCGCCGAGATGTGAGGGATGCGGAGGGTGGTCAAAGGGGTCTGGAGGTACCATTCCATGTGTGCAGTGATTTCATTTTAACACCTTGTGATGGCTGGGGTCTCGCGCGTGTGGCCCCACCACGCCTCGACACCGACCTGCACTTCAACACTCGCACAAATATGGCCGGGCGGTGCCGTATCCCCGCTACGGGAGTCGTGGTTGTACGTGTCGGGGCAGCGGAGGGGGGTGCGTGGTCGTATGTGAGGCAGCGGAAAGGGAGGGAGGTGGTTGCATGTGAGGGTCGTGCATGAGGCTGAGTGGCGGGTGTATGAGAGTCAACGGAATGATGGTTGTACATAAGGCAGCGGGTTGCATGGTTTGCGTCTGTGGCGCTGAGTTGGTCATACGGGAGGTAGTGGGGTGGCGGTGAGCCGTACGCGAGAGTGGTGGGTCGCACTTGAAACAGAAGGCAGTTGGGAGAGGGGAGGTTTCGCTGTACGTGAGACAAGTGGTTGTACAATACTTGGAGGAGGAAGGGTGTTGTGTTCCCTTGATATACATGAAAGGAGGGAATATCGTGGACCTGAATATCATTAGAGAGAATACACATCCTAAAACGGTCCTCTACACTGGAATTTTGCTTTCTCCTGGGATCTGGTATTTTCAAAATATTCAAGTCTGTTTTCCTTTTTCTTTTCCAGGCTGTGGGATAGGTACTGGAATCTTCAGTCTATCTCAAGTCTCCCGTCTCTAGAGTCTCAAATATTTTTCAGCCTTCATGCGTGGTATGCAAAGGAATAGAACTTTATACCATAACCAGCAAAACTCGGGACCGACAACCAAAAGCTGTTCCTCTCTGTTTCGTGTATAATGCAATGACGCGATTGCTGTATATAATTTAATTCTGATGTCATACAGCCCCTTTTTACGGGGTTCTTGCACCTTCATAGCTGCGCTCTAATCAGGAACAGGGAAATGACGAACTCCTTTGGAGGGAGAGGTTCCTCGACTAGACTTGACTCCTCGTTCTTTGACAATGTTACCGTCTCGCTGAAGATAATTTGTCATTCGTAGTGTAACCACATGCAGACGGAGTATGATAACACCATTGAATTTATATATATATATATATATATATATATATATATATATATATATATATATATATATATATATATATATTATATATTCTTTTCAAACTTGTTCGCCGTTTCCCGCGTTAGTGATGTAGCACCAGGAACAAACTATGAAATGGCCTCATTTATTCACATCCACTCTCTAAATGATATGCATAATGCATAGTCCCTAGTCCCCTATCCATAACCTTTGCCCAGAAATGTGAAGTGAGATATTTTCCACACTAAGTAAGAAAGTTTGCTAATATTGTATTTTAGTCACTAAAAAAAGAAATTGCGTGGATGTCTCCAAGGAAACCTTTGTTGAGACAGGCAAATAAAGATTGTAGGAAAATTCCTTGTACATATTAGACTCACCACATAAATGCGGATGGCTTGGTGTAGTGTAGAATGCTGGTTTGATATTGTTAAATACAATGTTTTAGGTTTTGTTGATGACTTTCTCCAATCTCCCATCTAATGTCGCACAGACTCACTGTATACGATCCTTTCCTCCCGGTAGGATGTACTATGCCACAAGCCATAAAAACAGCATCAATCCCCATATCTCTCGACTCCTTATTCTTTCTATCCCCTACCGTCAGCCATTCTGTAACTGACCCTCACCTTGTATCTACCATACGTTCTGTACTGTCATCTTATCTCAACCAGTGTTAAGCAGGTGCCTGTGTAACATCGCAACACACATATGTTTCTCACGTCTGCCCTTTTGGTCTTTTGTTTCCTGGACTCCTACAGTGCTATGGGGGTAATGCATCTCCACTGCTCCACCTTTTGTTGTGAGTCCGTCCGTAAGAAAAACAATGGTGTCCCATTCACACGTCAGAGGTGCAGCAAGAGGCGCTATATCAAGGAGGCTCGCTGCATGCTACACACCCAACATCCTCCCACCCACATGCAGCCTTCAGTACATCTTGAATGATGATTTCTTCCCCATGGTTCTTTACGATTTGCTTTTGTCATTTTCCCATCACCATCCCTCGCGTATATCACCAGCCTTAGATAACTGAATCGTTTGCAAATACCGATTTTTTCTGCTGATGCTGAATTCATAGTGGGATTAACCCATCGATTCTACTAACACAAGGACCTTCCTCTTATTTGAACTATGTCTCCTCTTACTCACATCACCTGATCAACATAGCCTTATATCCAGCTGTTCTTCTCATTCACCTAACAAAGCAGCATATAGTCTGCCCAAAACATGTTAGTTTGCGTTGAGTATTCCCATAGTTCAAGTGCATCATTAGGTCACCCAGTCACTCTCGTCTTTGAAGACATTAAACAAGTCTTTGCTTGACCCTGACACACTCCGAAATATGCTTCACATCACTCACTCATTTCTTCTTCATTTTCCTGACTCTTTGGCAAAAGCCCTTAATCACTCTTCCATGCTCTTTCCAGAGGATCAAAATTTCTCAAAGTTCTTCAGTATTATCACTTTATCTAAATCCACAAACGCCGCATAACACTCATCTTTATCTCCACGGCTTTCTCCTAAACTTGTGTAAAGTGCAAAAATAGGTGAGGAACGGAGTGGCCGGTGTTAACGGAAAAGAAAAAAAACAACAACTGAGGCTTGCAAGACAAAGACGGGAGATTACCGTTGCGAGAGGATTAACATTCGTGTGAGAGGTGGAGAGAGTATTTTTAAGGAACTGATGGATGTTGATGATACCAGAGATGTGGCCATTGCCGCAGGAAAGGGTGGGTGGGGGGGAGGTTAATGGCTGGGGAAGGGGCCACGTACGACGCACACTTGGAGGCAGAAGGTATTGCAAAAGAGGGAGGTGAGGAAAGCCTCGATGCGGACGAAGTGTTGGTGATGGTGAGGAAAGTGTGGTTATGGCTGGAGGTGTTGAGTGGTGGGTTAAGTCGGTCGGTTGCTTGGTTGGGCTTAAGCTTATCAACAGGCACAGTTAAGCTCCAAAATCCACAAAACGGAAAAAAAGAGAATATTTTACACCTTCTTCAGGTATCAAAGACAGATTTTCTAAGTCTACAGACTCTCACTTTGCATGTGCTCCATGTAGGGAACGGTAAGCTGAATACGTATGGAAATTGTATGGCAGCGTGGAAAAGCAGCCGTGTAACAGGTGAAGGAGTGTCTGTTCCACGGTATGAAAGGAAGAGAAATAACCTCCTCGAGCAGTAAGGCACTACCCTTGAACACGACGGTACGACATTTTTGCGCGTGATGGCTTGGCCTTTCACTTGATCCATCAAGGTCAGACGAAGAGGTTTACGCCATCGTACACAAGGGTTGCACATTGTCGTGCTCGAGTGTCGTACCTCAGCACAAAAGAGATAACGTTTGAAACCACGTAGAAATAAATTTCTTATCTCTGGTAGTGAGGTACGTGGCGGTAGTAATGCCTGATCGTTGTGAAAGAGATGGCACTCATCATCGAAGGGAAGCGAAAATTTAAGAAGGAATTGGAATTTATGGAATTGACATTTTTTCCTAAAGCATGTCATAAACTGATTAAGTTTCTGCACAAATGGTTTTATCTCGTTAACGATCGGGGTTTTTCAAGTCTCAGGGCCACAGTCCCTGAAGCTATGTAGGAAGCAGCACATAAGTGGCCACATACTAGACGCACCGCACTCATCCTCACACAACCAGCCCCTTCCTCCCTGGCGCCTGGGCTGCCCGGCCCACCTACGCCTTATACACTACTGCTTCTCCTGCCACGGGCACTTCAGACCACCCCCTGCCGACCGTAGATATTGTTATGTCCTGACAATGGAAGGTGTGGAGTCGGGTAGGCTCACTCGTGCTGAATTATCTGCCGAGATATGATTTACTGGAGAATCTTGCATCCCTTGTGGATGCAAGGCTTACAGGTTACCCCGGCCGCCAGCGGTTTGGATAGACGAGCATCGAAAAAGCTATATTACGGCTGAATTAAGAAAACTGGTTGGTATCCTATGCAGGCAATTGAGAAAAGATAGAAATATCTTGCCTTTACGTGTTAGATATTTGTATTTGATTTTTTTTTTTTTTCATACTATTTGCCATTTCCCGCGATAGCGAGGTAGCGTTAAGAACAGAGGACTGGGCCTTTGAGGGAATATCCTCACCTGGCCCTCTTCTCTGTTCCTTCTTTTGGAAAAAAAAAAAAAAAAAAAAAGATTGATATGTAGATGTTATAGACATACTATATAAACACTATATATATATATATATATATATATATATATATATATATATATATATATATATATATATATATGTATATCAGAATAGAAAAGCATTAGCACTTCAAACAGAAGATGAAATACGATTACCGTTTTCGGCGGCACGAAAGCATTTTGATTCTCCTTAAGTTAGCTTGACTTTAGGAAGATATTCAGACTCTAGATAACCAGCCAGTGGACGGATCAGCAAACAATGTGCTTCTCAGTTGCTACTGACGAATATAAGTTGATGCCATGGTTTCATATTTCTGTCCACCCACATCTCCCCCGCACTCAGTCACCTACTCGGCTCGTTTCTTTCTCTTGTTCCTCTTTTGTACGTCTTCACCTGTGTTTAGGAGAGGGAAAAAGGGGAAGAGGTGAGGCTTTTTTACTTTCCACCAGTCAACCTCTCACTCACACCTGCAGTGTAATACCGCCATTGAGTCTCCGTTCCTCAATGGTCAAACCGGGCCATCAACTCCCGCCGGTCCAAGCCCATGACCCCCTCAGGTCAAATGCCATGACCCCCATGGCTGCAGGTGCCCGTGACGTCACGACTATTGTATGCTGATGAGGACTAATACCGGTGAAGGCGTGAGTAATTGTTATTAATGAGGGAGGGCCCATGCACAATTTATTAGGTGTTAAATTGGGGGTTTTGTACGCTCCAAATTGTCATCGCTGTTGCAATTCGTCAGAGAGATGAGGTCGCGTAGGGTCAACAGCCACAGCATCGTGACGAAGGCGTGGTCCTGTACAGGGAGGTTTGAGGGCGGGGGGGGGATGTGTGGTGCTTGGAGGGCGAGCAGGCTGGTGTACTGTGTGCGTCGCTATATGAGATGGAATGCAGGTGATGTTGAGGAAAACGTTTTAGTCATGTCTCGTAAACGTTGCTGAGAGTGACTACGGATATCTTTGTATATAGGAAGGAGTGCTTCTGTTCGACCATCTCTTCGTAATGACCTGCTTGTAATGTACCAGGAGGGAGTCTTAAACACTCGTGGGGCCCCATCTTCTGGAGTGTGGCCGATTGTTTACGTATCCATGAACAACTGAGGATGAAGTAATACGGAGTGAACGAAAACCCCCTGAAATCTAAGGTTACAAATCCTCTGAAATTTAATGTTACAAACTGTAATCCTGGCAACGTGTCTGCCCGGGATGGCTGGTTGGGCTCAAGGCCTTATGAACTGCCACCGGTCATTAAGATCATCAGCGAGACACGTCCATAACAGCTTCTCCTTCAGGTGTTAGGGAGAATTCAAAGACCACATACACACTCTCACCATGCATATAGCCCGTGCGTTCCAAACCTGCTAACGCGAGTTCGGTCTCCCGTAAGCATAACCCACACATTACTGTTATCATTTAACTGGTAATTACCCCGCGACGCCGTACTGGCTGATAGACGAGTCCCGCCTTAGTTATCAAACGTGAAATGTCAGTTATCATGCGAATGATAATGATCATAGAACAATTCATATATCTAACTTTAAGAGAAATTGTTGAGCGATGGATATTCTTGAGTATATATGATGTGTTCTGAGTCATTATCGTTGATTGTGAAGTATACAGAAGTAATTATAGAGAAAAATTCCTTTATAATTTCTTCAATAAGTCATTGTATGATTAATTTATTAACTTGCCAATTTGAGGAACTGACAGGTATATTAAGAAATAGAAATAAGGTGAAAGGATTTCAGTGGTGAGCCAAAGATAACGAAAATATAAGAAGATTTTCACCGTGATATGAATCTATTAAAGGAGACTTTAGAAAAAGATTAATGCTTTTTTTTCATATCGAAAGCATGGGAGTCGCCAATATGTCCAAAGCTGTTATCAAATGTCCATTTTTACTTTCAATATGTGATGAATGCTTGTAAGCTTATAGACACACCAGTGGTGTGTAAAGTCAGTACAGCTCCTCTGTCGTACTCCATACTATCATTATCATTATCATTACTATTATTGTTATTATTATTATTATTATTATTATTATATTATTATCATCATTATTATTATTATTATTATTATTATTATCATTATCATTATTGTTGCTATTATTATCATTATTATCATCATTACTATCATCATTATTATTATCATTATCACTATTATTGCTATTATTACTACTACTACTATTACTACTACTACTGCTAATGATAATGATAATGAAAAGGATTATCATTATCATTACTAATATTATCATTATTATTATTACTGTTACTATTGTTATTATCCTTATTATCATTATTATTTTATCATTATTATCATCATTATTATTATTATTATTATTGTTATTATTATTATCATTATCCCACACGTATGTAAATGAAACACTTCTTCGTCGGTATGTCATTCGTCATCCAGAGTTTCCGTCCATCATTGATCTGAAAAACACAACATCAGTTGACCAGCGGTGCCAGAAGTGCGGGAGCTTGATTGGCTCTTGTGTGGAGGTGGCGGCGGTGAAGCGATCTTGCGGTAGAATCCTGTTTCTCAATGATTCAGGAAGATACTGTCAATATGTTAACTTCAGATGCAACATCATCACTGGGGGAAAAAAAATACATATATATATATTGCCAGAGTTCCGGCTCTGCGGCTTAGAATACTAAGTAAAAGAAGGGTCATTATTATTATTTTTCATTGGAAAGTATCTTTGATGCCACGATAAACATTTATAGTCATTAACTTTTCTGTTTTCGTACATGGATTGTCTCGCCTCCTTTGCATCTGCGAATATATCCAACAAGTACTTCCAGAATTTTTTATGAGTATTTTCATACGTGGTTATTTTCTGTGTTTTTTCTTTTCTCCTCTCTTGTTTATTCTCATATATTCGTTGCAGAGCAGGTATCATTACATTTCAGAGTTCTTGTAATTGTGTGTGTGTGTATATATATATATATATATATATATATATATATATATATATATATATATATATATATATATATATATATATATTTTTTTTTTTTTTTTTTTTTTTCTTTGTCGCTGTCTCCCGCGTTTGCGAGGTAGCGCAAGGAAACAGACGAAAGAAATGGCCCAACCCACCCCCCATACACATGTACATACACACGTCCACACACGCAAATATACATACCTACACAGCTTTCCATGGTTTACCCCAGACGCTTCACATGCCTTGATTCAATCCACTGACAGCACGTCAACCCCGGTATACCACATCGCTCCAATTCACTCTATTCTTTGCCCTCCTTTCACCCTCCTGCATGTTCAGGCCCCGATCACACAAAATCTTTTTCACTCCATCTTTCCACCTCCAATTTGGTCTCCCTCTTCTCCTCGTTCCCGCCACCTCCGACACATATATCCTCTTGGTCAATCTTTCCTCACTCATTCTCCCCATGTGACCAAACCATTTCAAAACACCCTCTTCTGCTCTCTCAACCACGCTCTTTTTATTTCCACACATCTCTCTTACCCTTACGTTACTTACTCGATCAAACCACCTCACACCACACATTGTCCTCAAACATCTCATTTCCAGCACATCCATCCTCCTGCGCACAACTCTATCCATAGTCCACGCCTCGAAACCATACATTGTTGGAACCACTATTCTTTCAAACATACCCATTTTTGCTTTCCGAGATAATGTTCTCGACTTCCACACATTCTTCAAGGCTCCCAGAATTTTCGCCTCCTCCCCCACGCTATGATCCACTTCCGCTTCCATGGTTCCATCCGCTGCCAGATCCACTCCCAGATATCTAAAACACTTCACTTCCTCCACTTTTTCTCCATTCAAACTCACCTCCCAATTGAATTGACCCTCAACCCTACTGTACCTAATAACCTTGCTCTTATTCACATTTACTCTTAACTTTCTTCTTTCACACACTTTACCAAACTCAGTCACCAGCTTCTGCAGTTTCTCACATGAATCAGCCACCAGCGCTGTATCATCAGCGAACAACAACTGACTCACTTCCCAAGCTCTCTCATCCCCAACAGACTTCATACTTGCCCCTCTTTCCAAAACTCTTGCATTCACCTCCCTAACAACCCCATCCATAAACAAATTAAACAACCATGGAGACATCACACACCCCTGCCGCAAACCTACATTCACTGAGAACCAATCACTTTCCTCTCTTCCTACACGTACACATGCCTTACATCCTCGATAAAAACTTTTCACTGCTTCTAATAACTTGCCTCCCACACCATATATTCTTAATACCTTCCACAGAGCATCTCTATCAACTCTATCATATGCCTTCTCCAGATCCATAAATGCTACATACAAATCCATTTGCTTTTCTAAGTATTTCTCACATACATTCTTCAAAGCAAACACCTGATCCACACATCCTTCACCACTTCTGAAACCACACTGCTCTTCCCCAATCTGATGCTCTGTACATGCCTTCACCCTCTCAATCAATACCCTCCCATATAATTTGCCAGGAATACTCAACAAACTTATACCTCTGTAATTTGAGCACTCACTCTTATCCCCTTTGCCTTTGTACAATGGCACTATGCACGCATTCCGCCAATCCTCAGGCACCTCACCATGAGTCATACATACATTAAATAACCTTACCAACCAGTCAACAATACAGTCACCCCCTTTTTTAATAATTTCCACTGCAATACCATCCAAACCTGCTGCCTTGCCGGCTTTCATCTTCCACAAAGCTTTTACTACCTCTTCTCTGTTTACCAACTCATATATATATATATATATATATATATATATATATATATATATATATATATATATATATATATATATATATATATATATATATATATTCTTTCTTCTCTTTTAAACTATTCGCCATTTCCCGCATTAGCGAGGTAGCGTTAAGAACAGAGGACTGGGCCTTTGAGGGAATATCCTCACCTGGCCCCCTTCTCTGTCCCTTCTTTTGAAAAGAAAAACAAAAATAAAAACAGATGACTGAGCCTTTGAGAGAAAAAACCTCACTGGCTTCCCTTCTCTGCTCCTTCTTTTGCAAAAGTAAAACTGGAGAGGAGGATTTCCAGTGCTCCCCCCGCTCCCTCCCCTTTTAGTCGCCTTCTATGACACGCAGGGAATACGTGGGAAGCGTTCTTTCTACCGTAAATGTGGATATAACGAAGATGAGAAGGGAGAGAGTGATGGCATGTTTGGGGAGAGGAGCCTGCATGATCTGTCTCAGAGTGAAACAAAGCTCAAGGGGAAGGGGGAAGAATGGCTTGGGAATGTACCAGGTGTAAAGTATGGGATTACTGTGAAGGAGAGAACAAAAGAGGAGTAGACAGATCTGCTGACAGAGGAGTTGCAGTAACTTGTGAAAGAGCGTGAGGAAGTGAGCTTCAGACGAGTGTGGAAGAAAATAAATGTGGATCACGAGAGACTGGTGATTTTTAGCGCTAATGCACCTGGTGGCAAGAGGAGTAAGTAGGAGAAACTAGTGTTTTGGGTGGAGTTGAATCAGTGCGTCAGCAGTTTTGATGTGAGTGATTCCAGTGCAAATATGGATGATGAGGCAGTTGAGGCATAGGGTACCCAGTGTTGATGAGAGTGTTCATCGGTTTGTGAAGCTGTGTGCTGAAAAATGACGGGTACTTGGGAATACTTGTTTTGAAACGATGGAAACACGTTAGTATATGTGGATGAGTAGGATTAATGGCAAGCTGTTATTACTGGATTATTTCCTAATACATAGGCTTGCAAAAGATAGCCTTTTGGATGTGAATATGATGGTAAGGGCAGCTTGTGGGATGTCTGATGACGTCTTGATAAAGACAAGGGTGAAAGTTTGAGGAGGTCTCTTGGAAAATAAGATGGGAATAGGATAACGAAAGTCAGTAAGCTTTGCATACATGCTTGTGTGAGGTTATAAAGGTTGTACTTGGGGGGGGGGGGTGTCTAGGGAAAGGAAGGCAAGAGGTGAGAGGAAACGAAGTACGAGGCACTGGTGAGGAATGGGAGGCGTTCAAGGAAGTAGTGCTAAGGTATGCGAGAGAAGTGTGCAGCATGCGGGATGTGGGATGTCTGCGAGAATGGGTGGTGAGTGGTGGTATGACGATGCTCAGTCATCAAGTCATCGACTGTATAGTCCCAGGTCTCTATATGTAATCTCATATCCTTTTCTCATATTGCCTCACTCGTTTGCATAGGCCCTTACATCCAGTCCTTATATTACCCCACTCCCTTGCATATAACCTTATATATATCCCTTATATTGTCTAATGTATCTTCATGTACACTCACATTCTTCTCTCATATTGCCCCACTCATCTGTATGTACCCGCACATCCTTTCTCTCATATATCCCACTCGTCATCATGTAACCTTCATACAGTTCCCATATACTGCCCCACTCACTTGTATGCATCCTTATATTTCCCTTATATTTCCCTTATATTGTCTCATTTAGGTGCATGTACCCTTACGCCCTTCCTTTTTATTCCCGCTCATCTTTGTATAACGTTCATAGTCACTCCACACTCCTCCTTTTAAAAGGTTTATTCCACTTCACTACTCTCTTTTTCCTTCTTCTTTTAACCGTTCCATATGTGTTTCATATCCTCTTTCGTGTTACCCAGTATCTTCACCTCCATCATCTCTCCTGATCTTTGGTCGTCCACTCAAAATATCCCCTGCTACATGCTTTCCCTCTGCCACACCTGTATCCAGCGTTGTGGACAATGCCAGTCTCTCTCTCTCTCTCCCCCTCATCAACCTTCGCCACACCTGCATACATTACTGAAGCCAGTTCCTCACCCTCAGTCAACCCACACACACACACACGCACACACACACACACACACAAACCATACCTGCATACATTACTGTTGCCAATATTTCTCTTTCCATCAACCCCTGCCACACCTGAATACATCACTTCCTACAACTCGCACCACACCTGCTTACATCACACCCTCCAGCCCTCACCACACCTGCATATATCGCTCCTTCTAGACCCACCACACCTACATACGTCACACCCTCCAGCCCTCACCACACCTGCATATATCACTCCTTCTAGACCCACCACACCTACATACGTCACACCCTCTAGCCCTCACCACACCTGCATATATCACTCCTTCTAGACCCACCACACCTACATACGTCACACCCTCTAGCCCTCACCACACCTGCATATATCACTCCTTCTAAGACCCACCACACCTGCATACATTACTCCCTCCAACCAGCGCCACACCTCAGTGCTCTTCACGACTAACATATGATTTTACTTTAAGAAAAAAAGATGAATTTTCTCTATTACTTCAGGTTCTCTGTCTCCCCTGAACATACGACCCGAGGATGAAAGACTTAAGTCTCTCCATCTTGCGTCCACTTGGATGTATATCGAATACCAACTCGTCCACCCTCCACTTCCCTGTGATAATAATGTCACTGGTATCCTCGCTCCTCTCCACTCCCCTTCACAGTGATCTGAATGCCGGTAAACAGTGACCATAAGACTTTATTCATCTGCAGTAGCTCTTCATTTCACTGCCGTTACAGATACTTTTCGATATGAATAGATTACACTACTTATACTTATGTCCTCAAGTATGTTGTGAGGTTTGTCCTCTCCTACAGCAGTTCACAGGCATGAAAATGATCATAGTTGCGAGACATGAAATTACATTTATACCTAACTGATCATGCGATCAACTATCACATTTTAGTACATTTTTGAAATATATATATATATATATATATATATATATATATATATATATATATATATATATATATATATATATACATATATATATATATATATCTCAGGGGTTAATGTTTTCACATTCCTACCTCTAATTTCAAATGCATATCATACCATGTAATACATAGGGAAACAGCGTGTATTGTCATCTGGATAAGTTGAAAATAAAAATTGGGCTCGTAAGAGAAGAGCTTTATGATCAAGTCTTCTTCGTGGGTATCTTACATTCTGTTT
>NC_092225.1:60995107-61190107 GCF_036320965.1 Panulirus ornatus
TACTCCCCTGGTCATGATTCCTCCCCATACCCTCTTGGCCATGATTCCTCCCCATACCCTCTTGGTCATGGTTCCTCCCCATACGCCTCTAGATATGATTCTTTTGTGTTTATCTCCCCAAACTTTTCTAGCCATGCATCCAACGCACATGTCTCCCCATGCACCTCTGGCCATCGACCCTACGTCTATCCATGCTCCCCTCCCCATGCCCCTTCCTGCACGTCTCCCATGCCCCACTGGCCATGCACCCTACCTGCACGTCTTCCCTGCTCCACTGGCCATGCACCCTACCTGCATGTCTCCCATGCTCCACTGGCCATGCACCCTACCTGCACGTCTCCCATGCCCCACTGGCCATGCACCCTACCTGCACGTCTTCCCTGCTCCACTGGCCATGCACCCTACCTGCATGTCTCCCATGCTCCACTGGCCATGCACCCTACCTGCATGTCTCCCATGCTCCACTGGCCATGCACCCTACCTGCATGTCTCTCCATGCTCCACTGGCCATGCACCCTACGTTCACGTCTGTCCATGCTCCACTGGCCATGCACCCTATCTGCAAGTCTCCCATGCTCCACTGGCCATGCACCCTACCTGCAAGTCTCCCATGCTCCACTGGCCATGCACCCTACGTTCATGTCTCTCCATGCTCCACTGGCCATGCACCCAACATGTCTCACAATGCTCCCATGACCATGAATCCTGCACACATGGCCCCTTGGCCATAAATGCCCCTATATACCACTCCCCCCTGGCCGTAGACCTCGCCTCAGTCAGGTATGCGAACCATACACAGTCAATCCGTCGTTGTGTTGATTCTCTAAATTGGAAAACCTTCATACGAAAAAAAAAAAAAGAGAATAATATTTTGTGAGGTATTACGATACCTATCTCGGGAGATCCGTCTTGGTGGAGACTCGAACCATTGTAACGTGGTTTCAAGGGTGGCCGCAGATAGCGTCTGCGCCAGTCACGTCCCTGATGAATCGGTTCTGTAATGCACACAAAAATGCGATAAATGCGGAGGTGTGAATATCGTAAAGGAAAACAGGATTTTAGTTCCTTTTCGTCTTCGTAATATCCTTCGAAAACATTGCGTTTTCTTTGGTGGAACATTATCATTCACGCATCAGCTGACAGGAGCCAAGCTTAGGAAACTTCTGGAGTGAATTTTTCCGCGTTTTATATATTGTATGTTTGATTCCGACTCACAGATGAAATCCATCTTTGACCACATTTCAAACACACACACACACACACACACACACACATACACACACGCTGACGTGTGTGTGTGTGCGCGCGCGTTGCGTGTGTAAATCTTGTTATTTCAGTCTTACCTCCTCAATCAAGCCTTTGTGGATGACATAGATATAGGCATATGAAACTGCTACTGCCAGCAAGGGACGAGTGATTAAGAGAGAATTCCTACACTGGAGTTGTACTGGGACGTGTCATAACGTACCTCCTCACACAGTGTCTTCTCCATCCACTGACTTACGATAACTCTCACTTCTTTTACACATCCTCACATGTCTCGAATATGTTTAACTTTATGTTTTGATAATCAGACATATCGGTCGAATGCTTGAGGACTTTTGAATACCATAAGAGCTTTATTTTCTCTCTTGCCTACAAACTATATCGTGTATTGCAGGACAAGTTTGGACTTCCGCGGTGAAGCGTTTAGAGTTCCTGATCGTGACGCATTCACGGGCCGCCCAGGGTCGAGCGCATGGGTTCCATTCCTGGTTGTGGTATTTGGTTCACAGTCGACCCAGCTGTTCATCTACCCTTAAGGGTTAGTCGATAAAATGGATACCTGACTCAGGCTAAGATATATGTATATATATATATATATATATATATATATATATATATATATATATATATATATTTCTTTTTTCTTTCACACTATTCGCCATTTCCCGCGATAGCGAGGTAGCGTTAAGAACAGAGGACTGGGCCTTTGAGGGAATATCCTCACCTGGCCCCCTTCTCTGTTCCTTCTTTTGGAAAATTAAAAAAAAAAAACGAGGGGGGGGGGGGGGATTTCCAGCCCCCCGCTCCCTTCCCTTTTAGTCGCCTTCTACGACACGCAGGGAATACGTGGGAAGTATTCTTTCTCCCCTATCCCCTATATATAATGTGTGGAAGTCGAAAAAGTTATCTTGGAAACCAAAAATGGGTATGTTTGAAGGGATAGTCGTTCCAACAATGTTATATGGTTGCGAGGCGTGGAGTATAGATAGAGTTGTGCGGAGGAGGGTGGATGTGCTGGAAAAGAGATGTTTGAGGACAATATGTGGTGTGAGGTGGTTTGATCGAGTAAGTAATGAAAGGGTAAGAGAGATGTGTGGTAATGAAAAGAGTGTGGTTGAGAGAGCAGAAGAGGGTGTTTTGAAATGTTTTGGTCCCATGGAGAGGATGAGTGAGGAAAGATTGACAAAGAGGATATATGTGTCAGAGGTGTAGGGAACGAGGAGAAGTGGGAGACCAAATTGGAGGTGGAAAGATGGAGTGAAAAAGATTTTGAGTGATCGAGGCCTGAACATGCAGGAGGGTGAAAGGCGTGCAAGGAATAGAGTGAATTGGAACAATGTGGTATACCGGGGTCGACGTGCTGTCATTGGATTGAACCAGGGCATGTGAAGCGTCTGGGGTAAACAATGGAAAGTTTTGTGGGGCCTGGATGTGGAAAGGGAGCTGTGGTCTCGGAAAGATTGCCCAACCCACCCATATACACATGTACATAATTCATACTTGCTGCCTTTATTCATTCCCGTCGCCACCTCGCCACACATGAAATGACAACCCCCTCCTCCCGCATGTGAGCGAGGTAGCGCTAGGAAAAGACAACAAAGGCCACATTCGTTCACACTCAGCCTCTAGCTGTCATGCATAATGCATGTATATGACGTTAATGAGATGGCCTTGATTAAGGCCACAGTTGCCCGTGCCGTCTCGGCTTACATAAGAAAAACAACCATTGAGTGAGATTGTCATACCTTTGAATAAGACTCTACGAACACTGGGCGCGGTGGCAGCTCAGCCTTAGAGCTGACCCTTAAGGGCACTCATGTAGAAACCCAGCTCATCATACGAAGGGAGTGGTACAGTCGTGCTCAATGGTTGTCGTACCGTGGTCGTGCTCAGTGGTTTCAAACACTCAAGGTTTAGTGTACAGTCCTCGCTGTATCTTATTCCATTTTGCGTCGTCGTGCCATTAGAGATTATTGTTTCCTCTCAGACTGAAATCGTCTTGCACTCTTATGATTAAAGAATCATCTGCTTATAACAAAAAGAAATTGTTGACGTGCATCTGAAATTAAAATAATTTTCCATTTTGTACATAGGAGAGGATTCCGCTAACACATATCAAAAGTATTTCACAATCTGTACAATTACATGGGACAGTCGTACATGGAGTATGCTAACATATGTTATAATTAAAGTTATTTCAAAGTTTGTACATATATGAGTGTGGGAATATGTACGCGACTCTGGTAATACATAAAATAAAGATGATTCACTTTTTGTACATGTACGTGGGACATTTTTACGGAACTCTGGTACCACATGTCTAAAACATAGGCACTTTACATTTCGTACATGTACGTGGGATAAGCGTACGAGATTCTAATAGCCCATATCAAAAGTATTTTAACAGTTTGCACGTGGGATTGCTGCACGGGACTGTGCTAACACGTGCCAAAAGCTTCACGAGGAGTCAGTACACAACACACCTTGTTGTCCGGCACGCCCAGCGCATCACCACCGTTAAGATGGAGTTACATCACTAGCGTTCACAAGGCGATGACATCACTTGCGTTCATCCTCATCCGTCATGCAAGAGGAAGCACACACACACACACACACACACACACACACACACACACACACACACACACGGAGCAAAGATCACTATGTCCTTCCCACTTCGACATGAAATAGCTTTCTCCCAGTGAGTTATATATATCTGCACATCTCTGGTCTTAACTCAAATTGCACGCCTGTAATCCTCACTGCAACCACAACACATCTTTCATCATACACTCAACAGTTAGAGATTCTCTGTTCTTACCTACAACACTGTACATTTAGTGATCTTAACTACAACCATTTGTGTCTCAGTGATCATAACTACAACACCTTACACACTAATGTTCTGAGCTACAATCGTTTGTCCAGCTCTGCTCTTCACTACAACTTTCTGCAGGTCTTTGCTCCTAAGTGGATTCCCCTGTGAGTACTGGGGATGAATGAATCATGACCAGGACCTGCCTTCACCTGGTGTGTGGTGGGGAGGGGTGAGTCATGACTAGGACCTGCCTTGACCTGGTGTGGTAGGGAGGGGTGAGTCATGACCAGGACCTGCCTTCACCTGGTGTGTGGTGGGGAGGAAGGAGTCGTGACCAGGACCTGCCTTGACCTGGTGTGTAGTGGGGAGGGGTGAGTCATGACCAGGACCTGCCTTCACCTGGTGTGTGGTAGGGAGGGATGAGTCATGACCAGGACCTGCCTTCACCTGGTGTGTGGTGGGAAGGGATAGGTCAATTCCAGGACCTTCGATTGAGATCGTGGGAACATGTGCTGGTGAAGGCGTGGGTACATGGATTAGTGAGAGTGAGGATACATGGACTAGTAAGAGTGAGGATACATTGACTAATGAGAGTGTGTGTACAGGGACCAGTAAGCGTGTGAATGCATGGACTAATGAAGGTATGGGTTCACGGAACTGTCAAAGTATGGGCACTTGAGCTAGTGAGAAATTGGATACCTGGGATAACAATATTAGTTTGGTGGTGTAGTTGTTAGCGTTTACGGGCCGACCAGGGTCGAGCGCATGGGTTCGAATCCTGGTTACGGCAGTCGGTCCGCAGTCAACCCAGCTACCCTTGGGGTTGGTCGATAAAATGGATACCTGACTTAGGCTGGGATATATACATACATATATATATATATATATATATATATATATATATATATATATATATATATATATATATATATATATATATATATATATATATATATTGGAAAGGATCACAATTTGTCGCGTGAACAAGATATTCCTGAGTCCACGGGGAAAATGAAACACGATAAGTTCCCAAGTGCACTTTCGTGTAATAATCACATCATCAGGGTAAACACAAGAAATATAACAGTCAGTTGATATACATCGAAGAGACGAAGCTAGGACGTCATATAGCGTTAATGGGATGGCCTTGATTAGGGCCTCAGCTGCCCGCTCCGTCTCAGCTAACATAAAAAAGGACGTAGGCTAGCGAGAGTATAGGTAACATGGATTAGTGAGTGTGTGGGTATATGAGCTGGTGAGAGTATGGATACATGGACTAATGAGAGTATGGGCACATGGGCAAGTTAAAGTCTGATTACCTTGTCTTGTGAATGTGTGGGTACATGGACTAGTGAGAGCATAGGTACATCATGGGCTAGTCAGAGAATGGTCACATGCATTAGTGACAGTATGAAGAGATGCGGTAGTTAGGGTCCTGGTAATTGGGCAAGTGAGAGTACAGGTGTATGGGTCGGTGAGTGTATGGGTACATGTGATACTGAGTGTATGGGGACGTGGGCTAGTAAGAGTATGAGAACATGAGCTAGTGAGAGTATGGGTACTCAAGTTAATGATGATATAATAAAAAGGAATTACATGTTGATGAGTCAGATTCGGCACACCATTGAGTATATGAGTACAATTATGAGTGTTCCCGTGTAAAATACTAGGATGTATGTGAGTCAGATGGGAATGGGTTGCCTCATCGTCTAACCTCACTTTCGGGTGTGTTTGAGTACGTCTCTATTATGAGGCTGTGATTAAAGGGAAGGTCGTGGGAAGATATGTGTGTGTGTGTGTGTGTGTGTGTGTGTGTGTGTGTGTGTGTGTGTGGTGGCCCGGAGCGTGTGAAACTACGTAATCACCCTTAAGGAGTGACCACTCGGGGTCAGAGGTCGCCGATGACCCGCCCAAGAATTTCCTGGTTGTTATTTATAGAAATTTACACCTTCATTGAGTCACCTGAAACACGGAACCTGTGCACTTGGCCATCCTGGTTGGGGCGAGGTCACCTGATCCTTTTCCCAGGCTACAGTTCAACTTGTGTTCATGGAAAAAAAGTGGGGAAAGTATAATAGGAATTTCAGATATGTCTAATATGTCTCTCTCTCTCTCTCTCTCTCTCTCTCTCTCTCTCTCTCTCTCTCTCTCTCTCTCTCTCTCTCACCTGATCACATTTTCCCGCGTAGCGAGGAAGCGCCAGGAATGCTCGAGAGAATGGCCTCATTACCTCACATCCACTCTCGTGCTCTTATGTATAAATGCCTTGAAGCCACAGCTCCTTATCCACAACCACGAACGCACACCTTTCCATGGTTTCTCCTGACCGCTTCATATACTCTAGTTTAAGACGTTGAAATTATATAAATATGTATATATATATATATATATATATATATATATATATATATATATATATATATATATATATATATATATATATATATGTGTGTGTGTGTGTGTGTGTGTATGCGTAATACATTTGTATATATATATATATATATATATATATATATATATATATATATATATATATCAAACCAAGAGGTATAAACCACTCAGACCTACACATTCAACGACACGGTCATGTAATGATGATGCATGACTATTTCAGAGCGTGCTGCCTGACTGGCTGGCTGGCTGGTGAGTTGTTTCTGGGAAAGCCATCCAGGTGAGTGCATGAGGAGGACAGCATGGTGAGTTGTGTGAGGCTTATGGAGTCGGTACGTGGGTCAGGAGCATCTGTGTCTACTGAACAAAAGATTTGACTGGAAGTATTAGAGATACAGCATTACGAACCACTCTTCTAAGATTCCTGCTACTTTGAGGCATAGACTCCACACACACGCACACACACACATACACACACACACACACACACATATGGATATATATATATATATATATATATATATATATATATATATATATATATATATATATATATATATATATATATATATATATATATGTATATATATATATATATATATATATATATATATATATATATATATATATATATATATATATATACATATATATTTATACAGACATACATATGTATATCCCTGGGGATAGGGAAGAAAGAATACTTCCCACGTATTCCCTGCGTGTCGTAGAAGGCGACTAAAAGGGAAGGGAGCGGGGGCTGGATATCCTCCCCTCTCGTTTTTAGTTTTCTTAATGAAGGAGCAGAGCAGGGGACCAAGTGGGATACTCCCTCAAAGGCTCAGTCCTCTGTTCTTAACGCTACCTCGCTAACGTGGGAAATGGCGAATAGTATGAAAAAGAAAAAAAAAGAAATATATATATATATATATATATATATATATATATATATATATATATATATATATATATATATATATATATATATATATATATATGCCTTCTCCAGATCCATAAATGCTACACAAATATTATCCTCAAACATCTCATTTCCAACACATCCACCCTCATCCGCACAACCCTATCTATAGCCCACGCCTCGCAACTATATAACATTGTTGGAATCACTATTCCTTCAAACATACCAATTTTTGCTTTCCGAGATAATATTCTCGCCCTCCACACATTTTTCAACGCTCCCAGAACTTTCGCCCCCTCCCCCACCCTGTGACTCACTTCCGCTTCCATGGTTCCATTCGCTGCTAAATCCACTCCCAGATATCTAAAACACTTCACTTCCTCCAGTTTTTCTCCATTCAAACTAACCTCCCAGTTGACTTGTCCGTACAGTACCTATAACCTTGCTCTTATTCGCATTTGCTCTCAGCTTTCTTCTTTCACGCACTTCACTAAACTCAGTCACCAGCTTCTACAGTATCTCACCCAAATCAGCCACCAGCGCTGTATCATCGGCGAGCAACAACTGACTCTCTTCCGAAGCCCTCTCATCCGCAGGTGACTGCATACTTGCCCCTCTCTCCAAAAACTCTTGCATTCGCCTCCCTAACAACCCCATCCATAAACAAATTAAACAACCATGGAGACATCACTCATCCCTGCCGCAAACCGACATTCACTGAGAACCAATCATTTTCTTCTCTTCCTACTCGTACACATGCCTTACATCCTTGTTAAAAACTTTTCACGGCTTCCAGAAACTTGCCTTCCACACCTTATACTTTTGATACCTTCCACAGAGCATCTCTATCAACTCTATCATATGCCTTCTCCAGATCCATAAATGCTACATACAAATCCATCTGTTTTTCTAAGTATTTCTCACATACATTCTTCAAAGCAAACACTTGATCCACACATCCTCTACCACTTTTGAAACCACACTGCTCTTCCCCAATCCGAGGTCCTATACATGCCTTCATTCTCTCAATCAATACCCTCCCATATAATTTCCCAGGAATACTCAGCAAACCTATACCTATGTAATTTGAACACTCACTTTTATCCTATTTACCTTTGTGTATATATATATATATATATATATATATATATATATATATATATATATATATATATATATTCATTATTACTATCATTATAGTGATACTTAATCTTCGTTTCCCGTGTGAGCGAGGTAATACCAGAAACAGAAAAAGAAGAACCCGCCCGCTCATATCCATACATATGTACATACACGCATATATACGTACATATACATACATATACATATCACATATACATATACATACGCTTGCAAATATATGTGGTTTCAGAAGTGGTAGAGGATGTGTGGATCAGGTGTTTGCTTTGAAGAATGTATGTGAGAAATACTTAGAAAACCAAATGGATTTGTATGTAGCATTCATGGATCTGGAGAAGGCATATGATAGAGTCGATAGAGATGCTCTGTGGAAGGTATTAAAAGTATATAGTGTGGGAGGCAAGTTGCTAGAAGCAGTGAAAAGTTTTAATCGAGAATGTAAGGCATGTGTACGAGTAGGAAGAGAGGAAAGTGATTGGTTCTCAGTGAATGTAGGTTTGCGGCAGGGGTGAGTGATGTCTCCATTGTTCGTTACTTTGTTTATGGATGGGGTTGTTGGGAGTGAATGCAAGAGTTTTGGAGAGAGGGGCACGTATGCAGTCGCCTGTGGATGAGAGGGCTTGGGAAGTGAGTTAGTTGTTGTTCGCTGATGATACAGCGTTGGTGGGTGATTCGGGTGAGAAACTGCAGAAGCTGGTGACTGAGTTTGGTAAAGTGTGTGAAGGAAGAAAGTGAGTGTAAATGTGAATAAGAGCAAGGTTATTAGGTACAGTAGGGTTGAAGGACAAGTCAACTGGGAGGTAAGTTTGAATGGAGAAAAACTGGAGGAAGTGAAGTGTTTTAGATATCTGGGAGTGGATTTGTCAGCGAATGGAACCATGGAAGCAGAAGTGAGTCACAGGGTGGGGGAGGGGGCGAAAGTTCTGGGAGCGTTGAAAACATGTGGAAAGCGAGATCATTATCTCGGAAAGCAAAAATGAGTATGTTTGAAAGAATAGTGGTTCCAACAATGTTATATGGTTGCAAGGCGTGGGCTATAGATAGAGTTGTGCGGATGAGGGTGGATGTGTTGGAAATGAGATGTTTGAGGACAATATGTGGTGTGAGGTGGTTTGATCGAGTAAGTAATGAAAGGGTAAGAGAGATATGTGGTAAGTGTCATTGAGAGAGCAGAAAAGGGTGTTTTGAAATGGTTTGGTCACATGGAAAGAATGAGTGAGGAAAGATTGACAAAAAAGATATATGTGTCGGAGGTGGAGGGAACGAGGAGAAGTGGGAGACCAAATTGGAGGTGGAAAGATGGAGTGAAAAAGATTTTGAGTGATCAGGGCCTGAACATGCAGGAGGGTGAAAGGCGGGCAAGGAATAGAGTGAATTGGATCGATGTGGTATACCGGAGTCGACGTGCTGTCAATGGATTTAATCAGGGCATGTGAAGCGTCTGGGGTAAACCATGGAAAGTTCTGTGGGGCCCGGATGTGGAAAGGGAGCTGTGGTTTCGGGCATTATTGCATAACAGCTGGAGATTGAGTGTGAGTGAATGGGGCCTTTGTTGTCCTTTCCTGGCGCTGCCTCGCGCACATGAGGGGGGAGGGGGATGTTATTCCGTGTGTGGCGGGGTGGCGATAGGGGTGAGTAGGGGCAGACAGTGTGAATTTTGTGCATATGTGTATATGTGTGTGTCTGTGTGTGTATATATGTGTGTACGTTGGGATGTGTGGGTGTGTATGTTTGCGTGTGTGGACGTGTGTGTGTGTGCATGTGTGTGGGGGTGGGTTGGGCCATTTCTTTCCTCTGTTTCCTTGCGCTACCTCGCAGGCGCGGGAGACAGCGACAAAGCAAATAAAAAAAAAAAAAAATATATATATATATATATATATATATATATATATATATATATATATATATATATATATATATATATATGCATGTACATATTCATACTTGCTTGCCATATATATATATATATATATATATATATATATATATATATATATATATATATATATATATATATGCCTGTACATATTCATACTTGCTTCATCTATTCGCGGCGCCACCCCGCCCAACAGGAAACAGCATCACCACCCCCATGCGTCAGCGAGGTAACGTAAGGAAAACAGACAAAAAATGCCATATTTGTTCACACTCAGTCTCTAGCTATCATGTGTAAGCACCGAAACCACAGCTCCCTATCCATATCTTTATATTCATGTTACCTGAGATCTTAGGATGTGCATTGTAAACATTTGACATACATTTTCAAACATTCCTCAATAAGCAATATGCATGTTGTTGATAAGTAAACTGTTTTTGACAATTTGGTGCAGTATAAGTCCCTACTTTAATTAAAGTCTAATAAGCTTTCAGCCTTGACAATAGTCAACGTTGTTCTTGCTCATTTAGTATTATCGAAAGTTACTTAAATGTTAGGTTAGTGAGAGGCTTGCTGAACAATTTCTCATAAGGCTTGTGGGTAAAATCTAATGCTTAATCGTTAAACCATTCACTTGATCTGAATTATAATGAAAGGGTGTTCAATACTTGTTCAGTCAGAGACTCTCTTGATTGCTATACTATATCTATTTCAGAGTCTACATAATCCATACATAGGATTATTTAGTCTCAGTTAACTGACAGTCTATTTTGCATATGTTTAGCACAAAATCTAGGGATGTTATTGAAAATGCTTGCGTCAGATTTCTTATTCGTAGTAAAATAATCTAGCGAGATTGGACCAAATGTCTGTGAGTACAAACTAAATTGATGAAGGCTGGGTAAGCACCTTTGAAATTATATATTTTCATCCTCATATGATAATTTGTTCGAGCACCTCTGCCCAGTTTTAACCTAGCCAGTCTCCTGGTGTTAGATACAAGTCAGAAAGGTGATAGATTAATAAGAACCCAATCGGTATCTTCGTACAATCTTTTTACGTCGTTCAGTTAAGCCCTGATTGGCATTATACACCAAGCTAATCAGACGTTTGGCCTACAGTTACCTGATGGCAACACATTATGTGTGGTACACATTCTGGCGGAACGCACTGCGTAACACAGACTGCTTTGTACAGGTCCCAGTGAACCAGTCACTCAGACTTGATAAGGGTTGGGCCACCTTGCAACCCACAGGTGAGGGCGCCTCCCGTCTGCCCCAGCGCCCTAAATGTCCATGTGTTGGGCGTAATAAAACCTTTCTTTGGTAGTTATTGAGGGCGGTGTGTGGGCGAGGCCGTCCGACATTGGCGGACTCACTCTCGAGTTCCTCCCGGATTTGGCTCTAGTCTTTCAATCTAGGACTGCGGGTCCGGGGACGTATATGGATGGAAAACGTTGGCTGTTAAAGTGATATATTATCCATGGCTGAATTTTTGATTTATTGTGTGGCATAAGGCACACACACACACACACACACACACACACACACACACACACACGCATACGCACGCAAAGTTTGATGATGTCGTGGGAGAATGTTTTCGAAAGATACGGGGGTTAAACAGCTACAGGAAATAACATGAAATTAAATTATTAGAAAAGGACGTAAAGAAGCACTTCTACAGTGTAGGAGCGGTGAATGAATGGAATGAATTGAACGAGCATGTATGAACTGCAGGCACTATACAGAAGTTTGAATAGTCGTATGATAGAAGAGAATGCTCAAGAAATGTGAGCACGGAATTGTAAAGCTCCGTCGTAACACACAAAATACATATGGCTACCTACCTCTATATCTCTGGATATATATATATATATATATATATATATATATATATATATATATATATATATATATATATATATATATATTGCAAGAGGTCTCCCTTTACTTAACAATTTCGTACCTTCTACCAACTTTACTGTATAAGTGGAAAATAATTGTATGTTGCCGTTTTTAGATTGCGTGATCCATAGGGATTGAAACATGTTTAAGTTTAGCACATACAGAAAACCCATCAATGTTTGTATATATATTCGTTATTACTCACCTCAACATGGTGGTTGAATTATCATTTCAGTCGATGTTCCTTAGGGCATTACGTATATGCAGTCCGGAATCTATTGATGATAAGATATATTCTGTTGGATCCAGGTTAAAGTATCCTAAATCTCATTGCTAAATCTCTTAATTTGGCAAAGAAATCATATTCTAGAGTTAAACCCAAACCTCCCCTTGATACCAAGAAACCTTTAGTTCTCTCTTTTAGTGATAATTTCACAATACTTCCTAGGTTGCGTAAATCCTTTAATGTAAATGTAGCCTTTAGCAATAACAATACTATATAGAAAATCTCAATCCAAAACTCACCAGAAAATTCTGCGGGCTGTGTTTACACAATACCTTGTAAAAATTGTATTATGTTTTATCTTTTGTAGACTGGTGAAGATCTTTATGTTAGACTTAAGCAACATAGATATAGTACTTAAAAAAATTATGTCCATTGTATTGACTAGAGTAATGCGAATTCCGTCGTTGACTGTAACTCCTTTACCACGAGAAATATTATTGAATCTTCTATCAATAAGTACACAAAGAATTGTATTATTATTTGTGAAGGTCTATACAGATTGGATAGCTTTATTGTAGGCAAAATTTCTAAAGTTCCCTTTCTTGTCCACATAAAATTTTTTTTTATAACAGGCATGATGTCAGACCCGAACACCACCAGCCCGAACACCACCATCTGGTAATGCTTGTTTACCAACGGCGTCTTAGCTGCGTTCTATGTCTTGCACCTCATTCTTGTATCTCCCCTGACGATGTGATTATTACACGAAAGTGCACTTATAAACTTATTGTTTTTTTTCCGGTGTTTTTTGCATATATATATGTGTGTGTGTGTGTGTGTGTGTGTGTGTGTGAAGGGTTGATAAGAGAGTTAGTGCCTTACAATAAAAGCAACACAGCAGATATACAAATCACTATATTTCTCAGCTTAATTGCGTTTTCTGGTAATTACTTCCTTGCAGCGACTGGTTATGTTATTTGTCTTTGATTATTTAGTTGAACTCCACGTCTGACCCTTCTTGCAACTCCTCTGAGCTGGCCAGCACAGCATTGTCGTTTTTGTGCATGTTCCCTTCACAGAGTTGCCTTTGACTGAGAGAATTTGGGTTAGATCTTGTGAGCAGGGTGAGTGCGGTATAGAGTTTGGCTGTCACCGAGAGCTGAGCTGCGTGGCGAGACGTTGTTCTAGAAGAGCGTCACATCTCGAGTCACTCAGCTTACCCTCGTCTCCTCTGCTTTCTTGCATCATACAACTGGCGTTGGCTGTCCCCAGTTGATACTATTTCCCTCCTCCAGGTGGTTCACCTTCAGAACCCAATGAAAATCCCAAAACATACTGGCCATGACCTTTGCGGCTGATGACGTCTTCTTCAACTTTCGCTGGGGCGGTTCTGGGCCCGTGTGTGTTTCCACTGTCTGCTTTGTTTCTCTGTCTCAGGATCGTTGCTCTGGCTCGTCCTGAGTCGCAGGGCGGTGGAGGGAGTCATCTGGATCGGCTTAAAGACTGATATCAAAAGTTGTAGAGATGTTTAAGGCAGATTTTTTTTCTTTCAGCTGCTGTCGACAGCATTAAGGAGAACCTACTGTACTGACACCTTCACTATGCCCAAGTTACACACCAGTGAAAAGACAGAAAGTCTCTCGACGTTGTGCCTGATGCTTGCTCCTACCGCCTTTCATCTTTGCATCAGTACATTACATTTAGATCTACCCTCTCAATAGGACTTGATCTGTATTCACCTTACGTGCACCCTCTGCTGTTCTTGTACTCAACCATCCAAGCCTCTGTTTTCCCTATCTAACTCTGCTATATCCATATGTGTCTGTTTGAGAGGACAGTCTTTCGTATC
Organism: Panulirus ornatus; assembly: GCF_036320965.1. Taxonomy (NCBI): domain Eukaryota; kingdom Metazoa; phylum Arthropoda; class Malacostraca; order Decapoda; family Palinuridae; genus Panulirus; species Panulirus ornatus. Next base: position 61,009,500 of record NC_092225.1, read on the forward strand.
AAGGTACCTTGACATAATTCAGAGCTTCGATGTCCCCACGATCATTGAATTCTTAGGAGGTGTCTTGCCATGAGTTCACACTGTGATTAATCTTCTCCGGAAACTATGGAATTATTGAGACAGAACTATCGTATGCATAGACTCTATAGCTTTCATCACCCTGCCATGTCTGCAAGTAAGGGCACACACACACACACACACACACACACACACACACACACACACACACACACACACACACACACACATTTAAGGTCTTAAAACAGATTGATTACCTAGTAATTGATAAACAGCTCTTCGATAGATGTGGATATAGAGCAACCAGATTACATAACATGTCATCAAGAAACTAATACAAAGGAAAATGTAAAGAAATACTGTTATAGCGTAGCGTGAAGAGTGGTGGATGAATGGAATACAGTGACTGGGGACGTGGCTGATACACACAACATACATAGAATGAAGAAGACGTATGGCAGTAATGACTGTTCAAGACATGAGGCCAACAAGTGATAAACTTCCTCCCAGTGTATCTCTTTGGTTTACATGTCTGTTGTTGGAATACTTTTTAGTTAGCTTTTGTTTTGTAATTACCTTTCGTTTGTCATGAGAATTTTTCATCAAATGCTTTCATTTAATACTGTCTCTTTTAGGGATTTCATTAGGATTTGTGTATAGCCTTATTTGATTTACACATTTTCTTTCTCACTTTACTGTTTCCATGTCATTTTTTAGCATAAGGTTTATTACACTGATTATTGTTTGAGCTGTTGTTTAAGGTGTTGCTTGAGCTATTGTTTGAGATCCTGGCCGGTCTAGTCTCTGATGATGAAACGACTACTTTACGACACATGAAACTGAACAAACAAAAAGACTCTAATTACACGTGTGTTTATCTTCATCACACGACTGGGCTTTTAGCGCAACAAGCCGGTGTGGGATATCATTGTACGTATATATATATATATATATATATATATATATATATATATATATATATATATGTGTGTGTGTGTGTGTGTGTGTGTGTGTGTGTGTGTGTGTGTGTGTATGTATGTATATGTGTGCGTGTGTGTGTGTGTGTATGTGTGTGTGTGTGTGTGTGTGTGTGTGTGTGTGTGTGTGTGTGTGTGTGTATGTGTGTGTGTGTGTGTGTGTGTATGTGTGTGTATGTGTGTGTGTGTGTGTGTGCGTGCGTGTATATGTGTGTGTGTGTGTGTGTGTGTGTGTGTGTGTGTGTGTGTGTGTGTGTGTGTGACCATCTTCTGATGCAATATGACCACTCATCATTAACAATGAAATTCCAGAAGTCATTAAGTAGCTTCCCCGCGGGGAGAGCCGGAAATAGCGAGAGTTGAGTTCACCTCATCAGGGTTACGAAAGGTTCAGCACCTAGAGCTATCAACATCACGCTCTGAGAACGATGAGAGAGAGAGAGAGAGAGAGAGAGAGAGAGAGAGAGAGAGAGAGAGAGAGAGAGAGAGAGAGACGACAGAAGAGTCTCCGTAGGTCCACGTCTGGGTTCTCAGCACTGGATGAATGAACTCTATATAGGACCATTTTCTGTTGCAAGTGGAGTTGTAAGGAGGCATCCCCGATTTCCCCCCCCTCTTATGAACAGCCAGCAGGAGAAAGAACTGAATAAGCAACATGCCCGTGTTAAGTAAGCCTACATGGAATCCAACAGAATAGAATAAGGGAAAAACTACAGTACATTTCTAGCTGCATTATCTCACCCTCTGCTGCACTAAAATATATTCTTAGTTCGTCTTCTGATCTTGTGGGGTACTTTACCGTGTGGCTTTGGAGGGTAATTTGCAGTCCCACTTGTCATGCCGAATATTGAAGATAGAAGAAATCAGAGTAAATTGTTAGCGTTTTACGGAGAGTGCGGGAATTCACATCCTGCGTGGGCAGCAATCCTGTGGGAAAAAAAAATTCAGCCTCTGTGGCTATCTTTAAACATGCAAATCAGATCATTATACTTAGCTGTAATTTACTCTTTGGGGGAGAGAGAGAGAGAGAGAGAGAGAGGGGTGGAGGGAATGACACTTTGGGATCTCTTGACACCTTTAAGAATCTACGCGATCCCCGATATACTGGAGTCGGTCAGCACTGAAGCAACACCGAGGACTCGCTCTGACACCAGGGAACACGACACCCTCACCTCCGTGCTGCTGACACTAGCGGTCAGCGACGGGTGGACCCAGGAACTCAAGATCTGCTACAGTACCTAAATTGGTATGGCAGGGCGGAAAAAAAAATAGCGTCAGGAGACCAGGGCGTGGCCAACATACCCGAGCACAGACGACCCAGGGGCCGTCATAGGGACAAGGGCCTGGTACCAGGCAGAGAGCTGGCCAGTCTAACAACGCCAGCCACACTCCCAAGTACGACAAGTGGCACCGAATCAACAAGTCTCTCCCTCCACCGAGCTTACTCGAAGCAGCTTCGTGGTAGTGATGAGGCAGCAGTTGGACGGGTCACACTCGCCACTGCTGTTGGTGTTATGATTGTTGTAGATGGGGGATGAGAGGGGTTCATCGACACGACAGCCAACGAAGCAGAAAGAAAATGATCTAGAAAGGCAGAGCCATCATCTCTGGAACCTCCACTAAAAGTTATCGAAGATGGGTGAGTTATCCAGACGACAACCAGCGATGCAAAAAGAGGTTTAGAAAGGCAAGCCCAAGACACTATTATCCTAAGGTGTCTCAGAATTATACAGGCACCGCAGCACTAAAGATGCACCAGTGGACATGATAGACCTTTAACCCTGGAGGGAAAGCTGACCTTTATACGGGACTATGAGTCCTACACTCGTGGATACTACAAGCGATAGTGTTATAAGCTACAGACCCTTGCCCATGGATACCTCCAGCCAAGTGAACAGGGCCCCTTCAGTCCTACCACTACGCTGGTCAGTGTCAGGACTGTAGCTATGATTAGAAATGCCTTGTTCACTCTGGCCATCGAGATGTAAGTGTATTTGTAGGAGAGACATTTCTTAACTATAAGACTCTCAGTGACCTTGTCAAGCGTATATTTACCTGAAGGAGTCGTGACCAAAAAGGGCGTCGAGGCAGAACTGTTTTGTGCTGAAGTAGGCCTGTGCAATCCCAGCCCATTAATATCGTGGTTCCAGTCCATTTGGAACTGGCGTTTCGTTTGGCCATTATTACTGGCAACTCCGTCTTACTGTTTGTGATGTATGGACCTCATTAGCAAGGGGCAGACCCAGTTCCCTATATATAGAAAATATTGACAGTTTATCTTGTATGATTAAGGCAGTATGTTGTTATAGTGACTACCAGCACCTCCGTCACAGGATATATGACGAACTCACGTAGCTTGATTAGCAGCAATGAAGAAATCCTCACCTTCGTCTGTGGCTCTTCCCTCATCCAGATTGTGAGACTAACCTGCACGGCTCTCTTACCGCTTGTGGACCCTTGAGACACGTCGGCACCTCTTACCATAGAGCTGCTCTTACCAGATCTGGTAATCCCTACGGACGGGGAAAGCAACAGCCTCAACTCCACATGACTGTAGCACCAGCGAGTCGTGCATTAACTGCGCCTGGAGCTAGAATCACCGGCTGACCAGTTCCACTGCACAGTGACGTACACCACATCTCAGACCTTCACTTCAGAGATGAATTTATGCACACACCTCAGCGGCAGCAGTCTGTCGCAGCCGTCAGATGTGCCCTAGTTTGGCTATCGTTGCCTTGAGGCAACTGGAGCTGAACTTGAGAGTTTAGTCAAGGTATGATAGCCATTCAGCTAAAGGAACGTACGATCCTTCAGTAGGAGGAAGCCTGATGCCGGGCGGTGGTGGGGCAGGGTGACCCATCTCGCAGATGGTAGCAGACGCCAGGAGGATATCAAAACTCATGCAACATGGTTAGAGACTCTGGCTAAAGAACGTCATGGATCCTCACCCCACGAGACTATGTCCCACAAGGGAACAGACAGAGCGGAACTGGTACCCAGCAATCACGCCAAAGTTAACGTATTAGCTTCGCACTTCGTAGCCAAAATACAACTTCAATTTCACACAGACGGCTGCCAATCATGCCAGTGCTTAACTACATCCCAGGCGACAGTAGTGTCAGTTGAGCAGGACCATGTGTGCTTCGTCCTGTGAAGACACCAGACAACGCCAGAGCCACGGCAGTCTGTGATAACTGACTCTTAGACACAAGGATCTGCAGACCTGGCTCTACTACACATCCCGTCGAACAAAGTAGCTGACCGACCAAATAGAAATATTCCTCCGTTCTCCCTGTCTAAAAGAGAGTCAGTCAGATGTGTGAAAATAAGACAAATATCCGTCACTGGTAAAATTCTTGGGACTATTACCAACCAACAAATGACAACATTCTTCGATGATCATCGACTGCTAAACTAATACATTTTGGGTTCCGAAAGAGGCTTTCAGCAGCTGATACTCTCGTTAATTTCTTACCCACCCTGTACCATGCAATACATAACTCTAGAATCAGCTGTCTTAATCAATGAATATTGGTGGCAGTCCTGCCTGCATACAACACAGAGGACCCTCATATGCCTTCTCTCATGAACATCTTTAGAGATGTGTCTTTAGGATAATGCTTAACGACGAGGAATCCCAAAGCGGCTCTGTAGGATTCAGAATGCCTCAAAGTAGTGTCTTATTACCTCTCTTGCGAAATACCTACTTTAGTCCTTATACACAAAGATACTCCCATAACTGCACTCTAAGTCTTCCTATCGAGGGAGGAGAGACGCCCTTTCTGATGCTAACATCAGTCATCCAATCGTCCATGCGTCATCGCAGGGAAGGCTTTGGCCTGCAGTATTTGCTGCCGAAAAAACGAGACACGGCGGAGGAACACAGCTGAACCTGGACACCTGAGGTGAGGACAAATCCAGAGGGCGATTGTCATGAAGATATCCTAACATTCACCTCGCACTGTGAACGATGAAGACAGGCGTGCAAAACTTTGCTTTTCACAACTGTAAGAAAACTTGCAGTGTTGAGGAATTTGTTTCGTACCCTACACAGCAGAAGGTTCAAAACCTCTTATGATACAAATCTGCTCACATTATGGAATATATTGATGCTCTTTCTCACAGATGGCTATGTCGGAACCACTACCACACCGTCGTCTACTACGCATCAGGCTCGACCTTGTGGGTCAAGCCCAACGACATCGTATACAAGAAGCAGGCCTGACATTTCCTACCCTACGTGGCTCTGTGACTCTCCAACCTGTAGAAGGATAGGAGCCAACCGCCCAAGAAGCAAGGACGAAGACCAGCTCCTTTAACCTGAGCCCTTGGCTGCGCCGTCCTCGAGAACACATTATTTCCCCAGAGGTCTATCATCCCGCGCCTTACTTGGCTATGGAACATGTTTACACGACTGATATCAATCAGAGAAATCAGGTTCTTTGAACGGATGAAGTTATTAGCTCACAGCTGCCCCATGGAAAATACCCTCCCAGACTTGTTTGCCGAACGGGAATGATATTTAATAAACTCAACCTTTTACAGAAGCAACATTTTAAGAAGATTAGGCTCTTAGAGGAACGGTGGGACTACATAAGGAGCATTTGTCCTGATGCCGCGATAAAGTAGAACGTAATTAGGGTTGGCTGCAGAATGAGTTGACTTAAGGACAAACAGATCTTACGAAATAGAAAGTTTGGAGCACACAATCAGCTCTTCCCAGCTCGACCTTCGTGGACTCTGAAATTTTAGTATTAAAAAAAGAGAAAGAGAAAATATGAGAGATGGGGCGAGAAATACTCTGTGTGAGAAAGAATAAAAGGAAATGGTGAAGAATGAGAAAGGTATGAAGAAAATGAGAGACAAAAGCTTGGAGGAAGAATGACAGATGATAGTAAGACAGGGAGAGAGAGAGAGAGAGAGAGAGAGAGAGAGAGAGAGAGAGAGAGAGAGAGAGACTGAACTTTATCCATATTCATAAATCCTCTGTGAATTTCTAACAAATGATAACCTCTGCGTCCAGAGGGAGGGGGAAAAAAAGAACGTTTAAATAACTAACAAGTTTTTGCCTCCCTATCACACATCAGTGAGCCTAAATCATGCTGCCGAAGGACTGGAGGAATTGTTTAAAAGGTTAATGCATATATTGTTATCTGCTGCAAGAATAAATGGGCTCCAACATTATACCCGCATGTTTATTTATTTTTTCTTTATCAATGTGGACCTGTGAGAAGGTTTTTAAGATCAAACTTGTCTGACTCACCCCACATGATTCCTACTTTTCATTAAGGGAAGAGTTTATGATATTAAGGCAATGGTGGGCATTATGCAAATGGTGGTGTTTCATGCGATGGTAGACCATTCCGATAACATCAGTGTGGCGCTGTGGTGTGGGGTGCTTGTGTGCGTGTGTGTGTGTGTGTGTGTGTGTGTGTGTGTGTGTGTGTGTGTGTGTATAAATATTGCGTTGCGGGGGAACCGCTGTTAATCTCTACGCCATTCATAATGTAAGAATTTGCTCTGCATATGGACTAGCTCATTTGCATATTGCCGGCCAGCAAGCACACATACACTGATCTGCATATGAGCTTGCTTGAAACTTGAGTAGGTTGTGGGCTCCCGTGGACGCTGTTGACCGTCGTGTCATTTCCTAAGCACTCATTGTTTATCCGGGGCATAGCTACAGCGTTCTTTCTCCAACACACTTGTCTATCGGTGCGTGTCTTGGGGTTATCTACTTATTCTTGATTTGCCGGTGCCTTCTTAATTGTTCCCAGGCATAACCTAGTTTGCTGGTACCATCTGGTACCAAATAATGTCTCTTTCTTTGACGATCCAAGTAGTTCTAATGTATCTATCATTTATAAGTGATCTTTAACAAGTTCTTCTAACGCACCTACTGGTATTTTCTTAACGAGTCTATGTTTGTTTGGGCGTTTATTTTCTGGCAATTCCTTGTCTACTGATGCCGTACTAATATTGTCAACCAGTTTCTTGTGTACAGGTGCCTGCGCTGGTATTGTCTAACAGTTCCTTGTTTACTGATACATTACACCGGCATTGTCTATCTCTTCTTATCTGTATGCATAAAACCCTGTTGGCTCTCTCACTTACACCTGGCCACAGAGGTAACTCCTAACTTATTTCCCCATAAATTTGGTCAACAACATTATCAACTGTTGCCTCAAGTCTTCCCACACTGTACACTAGTTAGTTTATGTACTTAAATACTTACTTCTGAGCCATAATAGATTCTTCAATCTGATATCACATCTCGTTTATTGCATATATATATATACATATTCTTTCTCTTTCATACATGTTCGCTATTTCCTGCATGGGCGAGGGAGCTTCCAGAACAGATGACCGAACCTTAGAGAATAAAAGATCTTCATCTGGCTCTTTCCTCTGTTCCTTCGTTTGGAAGGTAATATAGGAGAAGATTTCCAGCCCTCAGCTCCCACCTCCCTTAAGTTGCCTTCCTCGACACGCTGGGGGTATGTGTGCCACTAGTAATCGTTCTCCTTAGTATATACTTGCAGTTGCTTAAATGCCACTTAAGTGTTGTCACTGAGAACTCACGCTTACTTGGAACAACAGAGTGCCTGTGGACTGCTGGAGAGACTGGAAATTACTCAAAAGACTTTACGTATATTGACAATGGCTGAAGCGTAAATGAGAAACATTAACAAATAGATTATAGAAGTCTCCTTCAGTCATCATAATCACCCCAACACCCCTTCTATAATGATGTCTGCACCTGTACATAATGCTGGTCTGTTCTGTGGCCCTTAGAGATTTTGTTTGAGTTCGACTGTCATTAGGTATGATCTACTGGCCTTTGATCCAGCCCTTTAATGAAATGGTTCAGGTTAGCAGAACGCACCATTACTCCGCGAGGGCCGTATCGTCGCGGTGTTCGGGGTGTTTGATGGTCATACGTCCTGACGGGTTCACTAGAATGATAATTAGTGTGGTGTTGGGTGACCGACCAATCCTCCTCTCGCCTCGGTGCTGTGAGGTTAATCAGCCGACGGCCGCCGCCCCCCCCAAGTGATGCAAGAGGATTAGCAGCGAGGGAAAGGTTAAGCATGCATAGAATCTCCTCTTGTTATTCCTTTGATATTAGGTAGTACGTTTAACACGCCTGGTCTGCATGGGACGCCAGTCTGTACAATGCGATGCTCTGGGTAAGAAGGGTAATGTCTGTCTGTGGAGTCTCAAGGAAACAGTGTGTGTGTGTGTGTGTGTGTGTGTGTGTGTGTGTGTGTGTGTGTACAATTACTTTTTTGTATGAACTACAGCAGCAAGGTTTCACTGTATTATACACCCTGGTAATACAAGGTCAATCTTTTCATCTTTTCATTCTTTTTTTTTTCTTGAGTCCGCTGCTTGTAATTAGATTACTCGTTTCTTTTTATTCATCTCCTTTCACGATGTCTAATATCCGGAAGGAACAGGAAGTATCTTTCTGTACAGTAAGTCTTTCCACTGTCCCAGTATGCAACACACACACACACACACACACACACACACATACTCAACACATGGGTACCTGCTGGCACAGACCAGGGTGTATATTTGTGTGCGTATATACATCGGAGTAGAAACGTGGTACATATACGCGTATACAAGGTTAAGAGACGAGGCAACACGAGTGTAAAACTCTCATCCTGTAGCACACAAAGAGTAATCACACACAACCATTAAGTTTCCATAACAAGGATGACGCAGACAATGAACAGTTCTTCGAGAGATTCAGTGATAGAACAACCATTGGACATAACATGATATCAAGGTAAAAACTTGCTCTTGAATAATGTGAGGAAGTACCTCTATATTATTGGTGGATGAATGGAATGAAATGACAGAGGACTTGGTTAATGCAGACAGCACACAAGTGATGGGGTCCCCACGAGTGTAAAACTCCCTCCAAATACAATACAAACTGGTAATTAAACACATGAAACTATAAAATAAACTTTCGTCCTGTACATACAGATACATTATACGAACCTGTCCTCACAGACTTCTGCACAGGCAATCACTCATCTATTTACTCACTGTTCATTTACTCATCTTTGCTGTTGAACATGAAAATTATAGAGACGCTTGCAAACGAGAAATGAATTATAATGTTTCATGTAATCTGGTTTTCTCTCTATGGCGATACTTTGAGGGCATCATCGACTGAACCTCCAAGCGTGTGTGGGACATTTTCACGGCGACCATATATACATACCTCCCGTCTCACTAGCTAACAGGAGCACTTGGCTAATAAACAAATGACGTGGTTGTCGATTATATATATTTGATACGGAAACTTCTGGTTTCTGCTTTTTGTTGAACCGAAAATAAATAGATAAATAAGTATATATATATATATATATATATATATATATATATATATATATATATATATATATATATATATATATTGTTTGTTAAAGACGAGTGCATTTTCAACACTCACTCGCTTTCTGTTGGTTTCGTAAATTTCCCGCCGCACACGTTTTGCTTCATCAGATAAAGTGCGAATTAAATGTCCAATATTAATATTCAGTTTACTCTTGAAATACGTGAGACGTTTTCGGGCACGCATGCGCTGGCCATCTTCAGTCTATGTTACAAATGCGAGCGGTGGCGTAGATGATATGTTGAATGCTAGACCGTGTTCCCTTGGAGTTCATACGTTGTAGTGAGATCGCTAGGGGTCCAATTCGCTGGGTCAACGGTTGGAACGTTTGTTCTGCCTGGTTACACATAATATATATATATATATATATATATATATATATATATATATATATATATATATATATATATATATATATAAATATAGGGAGCGGGGGGCTGGAAATCCTCCCCTCTCGTTTTTTTTTTTTTTTTAATTTTCCAAAAGAAGGAACAGAGAATTGGGCCAGGTGAGGGTATTCCCTCAAAGGCCCAGTCCTCTGTTCTTAATGCTACCTCGCTAACGCGGGAAATGGCGAATAGTTTAAAAGAAAAAGAAAAGATATATATATATATATATATGGGAAGTGAGTCAGTTGATGTTCGCTGATGATACAGCTGGTGGCTCATTCGGGTGAGAAACTGCAGAAGCTGGTGACTGAGTTTGGTAAAGTGTGTGAAAAAAGAAAGCTGAGAGTAAATGTGAATAAGAGCAAAGTTATTAGGTACAGTAGGTTGAGGGCAAGTCAATTGGAAAGTAAGTTATTTGAATGGACAAAAACTGAAGGAAATGAAGTGTTTTAGATATCTGGGAGTGGATTTGCCAGCGAATGGAATCATGGAAGGGGAAGTAAGTCACAGGGTGGGGGAAGGGGCGAAAGTTCTGGGAGCATTGAAAAATGTGTGGAAGGCGAGAACATTATCTCTGAAAGCAAAAATGGTTATGTTTGAAGGAATAGTGGTTCCAACAATGTTATATGGTTGGGAGGTGCGGAGGAGCGTGGATGTGTTGGAAATGAAATGTTTAAGGACAATATGTTGAGTGAGGTGGTTTGATTGCGTAAGTAATGTAAGGGTAAGAGAGATGTGTGGTAATAAAAAGAGTGTGCTTGAGAGAGCAGAAGAAGGTGTTTTGAAATGGTTTGGTCACATAGAGAGAATGAGTGAGGAAAGATTGACAAAGAGGATATATGTGTCAGAGGTGAAGGGAACAAGAAGTGGGAGACCCAATTGGAGGTGGAAAGATGGTGAAAAAGATTTTGAGCGATCGGGGCCTGAACATACAGGAGGGTGAAAGGCGTGCAAATAATAGAGTGAATTGGAACGATGCGGTATACCGGGGTCGACGTGCTGTCAATGGATTGAACCAGGGCATGTGAAACGTCTGGGGTAAACCATGGAAAGTTTTGAGGGGCCTAGATGTGGAAAGGGAACTGTGGTTTCAGTGCATTATACATGACAGCTAGAGTCTGAGTGTGAACGAAAGTGGCCTTTCATGTGTGGCGGGGTGGCAACGGGAATGAATAAAGGCAGCAAGTATGAATTATGTACATGTGTATATATGTATGTCTGTGTATGTATATATATATGTATACGTTGAAATGTATAGGTATGCATATGTGCGTGTGTGGACGTGTATGTATATACATGTGTATGTGGGTGGGTTGGGCCATACTTTCGTCTGTTTCCTTGTGCTACGTCGCTGACGCGGGAGACAGCGACAAAGTATAATAAACAAATAGATATAATATATATATATATATATATATATATATATATATATATATATATATATATATATATATATATATATATATATATATATAAGATGTCTGTGTGTATGTGTGTAGTCTCATCACTCATCATTATACTAACTGCAATGATTTCACCTATAAGAACAATATCAACAAAGCCAGAAAATCATAAAGCCAAGGTATTTTAAAAATTTCGGTCCTCACGCAATGGCAACATTAACAAAACCATAATTCACGAAACCACAGGAAATAAAACCACAATCCTCACAAAAATTACGTCTCGTCAAACCATTTGCTATTTTCAACAAGGTATACGAACCGAACTTGCTTTCTCGACACCACGAAACTAGAATCTCTCTCTCTCTCTCTCTCTCTCTCTCTCTCTCTCTCTCTCTCTCTCTCTCTCTCTCTCTCTCTCTCTCTCTCTCTCTCTCTCTTGTCCACATCACAGTCACGAACGCCTTAATCCTAATGGCACATTAAGTGTACCAAGCCAACCAACCCACCCACCTCCCTCCCTGGAGATAAATAACTCAGTTCCGTAAATCAGCTCACGAACGTTTGACGGATCTGCTCGCAGAGTTGATGAGGGGCAACTCACTCTGGTTATCAGTGAGGCAAATGACGATGGTTTTGAGGGTTGGCGGAGGCTTATGGGTAAGTCAGAAGAGGAGGAAGGGGAGTGAGGGGAGGAAGAGAAGTGGTGGTAGGGGAGAGGAAAAGGGACGAATAGAGGAAGGTTATGGGGTAGAAGGGTATAGGACGAATGATAAGCGTCGGTAGAAAAGGAATGGAAGAGGAGAGGAAAAGGTACGAACGGAAGATGAAACAATGGGAGTAAATTAGGAGAGGAAAAGGAGTGAGGGAAGAGGAGTAAATAGCGGAAGAAAGTGTGTAAATTACCAGAAAGAATAGTTACAAGTGACGAGAGAGAGAGAGAGAGAGAGAGAGAGAGAGAGAGAGAGAGAGAGAGAGAGAGAGAGAGAGAGAGTCCCCGCTGGTGCAGTTAACTACAGGATGGCCAAGTTGCCTTAACGACCTGCTACCTATGGGCCGTAATGACCTGTGACCTAGGGGCCTTAATTACCCACTCCCTTGGGGCACTAATGACCTGTTATTGAAGGCCGCGAGAGCCTGGTAAGTTTGGTACCAGCTGAGTGGACTAGTGAGGATGGGGAGTGAAGATTTGGGAGTGGCATCGCTGGGGAATGATGCGATTTTCGTGACAGCGGGAGAGAGAGGGCCAGACACGGACCACCCAGCCGTGAAATCGGGGGAGGTTGTAGTGGATAGACAAACACATGATGCACCCTCGGCCGTCAGGCGTAGTGAGGAGAAGCCACAGTCATCAAATGGAACGGTTCATGTAGAGAGTCACAATGCCCAGTACCGTATCTCATACGACCCGTCTCCAGTCCCTCATGTTTGAGGTAGAAAGTATCCAGTGGACGCCAGGATGAGTAGCAAAATAGAAAAGTCTTCAAAACACATGAAACCGTAACTCAGTATTCAATAATTCAAATGTAAACGATCACGATGAGAATTGATCTTGAATGAACTTTATTTTTTTGTAATAATGAGCCTAAGAAAGTGAAACAGTCATTGGAATGCTTTATCAAGCAGTGAAAGCATTCACTCTGCGTGCTAAGTTGAAATGAGATTGAGAATTTGATGTTCCTAGTTACCTGTATCAGACAGAAGCGGACTGCCCTGTACATGACCCGGAGACATTCCTCAAACATTATATGTTCAAACTTATTCAAAAGAAACCCATCCATCTCCTGCATTGTCTTCCACCTCTTGTGCGGTCTTCAGGACTCCTGCATGGTCTTTGGGACTCTTGCGTGGTCTCTGGGACTCATGTGTGTGGCCTTCTGTGCCTCTCCTCTGCTATTCCATAAATGTTCAGGAACCTGTCACTCGTCACACAGTTTTCATAGGCATACTGCCTTACTATGTTTTCCCCACAGCTGTCATATGACCTCCTTACCTCACAGATCACTCACACACCTGTACCTCACCAGTGATACTAGTTAAAATGTTTATATTTTAACGATTTCTTGCTGGGTCTAACGATGCTTCTTAAGTTAATGCTTCACATTCACGTCAGTGAGAAGATGCCAGTCTCCCTGGCAAAATAACCACAGTGAAAACAAACAGACTTGCCGTCTCTTTCCTTACTTTTTTTTCTGCTCTGTTTCTCATTGTTCTCATGTATATAGACAAATCAGCTCTCCTCTTCATAGTTTATCATCTTCATTGTCTTAGAACCTGGGTCTCGCGAAGAGGAAACTACTACACAGTGAAAATGAAGTAGAGGTAGAATGAGTTTTTGGAGAGAGCCAACTTGTGAGTGCTTACGACGTGATTTCATCATGAGGCAGGACAAACGGGGTAGGGCTCACCGCACCGCGGTGTAGAGAGAAAGAAGACGAAGTAGAAGAAGGAAACAGATAGATACATATATACATAGATTGATTGATTGATTGAGAGAGAGAGAGAGAGAGAGAGAGAGAGAGAGAGAGAGAGAGAGAGAGAGAGAGAGGCGAAAGGAGTTGATAGCTGTGAACAGAAGGGACAGACATTGTGTGAAAGGAGATAAGACGGGATTAACATGGGCGAGGGAGTGGGTTTGGTCCCGGTAGGGTGGGAGGTGGTTGGTCCAGCTAGGGTGGGAGGGGTTGTTCTAGATACAGGCCAGCCAAGTGTGTGGCCTCCCATGGTAAACAACACACTGGGGGAGTTTTTACTCGAGTTGCCTTAAATATCAAGAAAGCTGAGGTGCTTGTCCTCAATATGCGCGCTATTCATTGGCACATCACTGTGTTCCTTTGTTTACAGCATCGTAGTGTTTGTCACAGTTTTGTAGCTGAGTCTAACGTGGAAAATATATGCTTTGAGAGTATGTGTAAGGGATCGTTTTTCTCAATACAAGATCTCCGCACATTTCCATGATAAACAAAGCATTTTTGCTGCAGTTACTGCCAAGGATTTTTGAACATTTCAAGGGGAACATTTTCCATGGCTACGGAGGGATATGAGGCCAAAGGGAAGTGAGCCAGTTCGATGTGTGAACCATCTCAACACCTTCATTAACCACATTGAACGAACAACCGTCAGAGTAAAGAACACGTTGGTACGACCCTTGAACATGGTGAACTTGCCTGTAAGTTGACCTCTTGTTGTTTTGGAGAAGTTTTGCATCTCTGAATCATGAGGGATGTGAGGTCATAGTGCTGTAAAGTCATAGGACGGGGGACAATAGAGTTATGGGGCAGTACAATCATGGGGAGAGCAAATCCCTGAAGGTAGTCAAGCCATGGGTGCGAGGTCATGGGGGTTTTGAAAAAAATATCAGGGAGTTGTGAAGTCATGAGTGTGCTAGAACAATGGGGAAGAGGACTCCTTTAGCTGATGGGGTTGCGTGGAACAATGGGGTCAGAGGGAAAAGCAAAGCCTTGCTTGGATTAAAAACACATTCCGCAGTTGTCTCTTATGCTTGCAGGAAATGCCAAAGCAGTAAAAACTCTGCTTCATGATATAAAATCATATTTAGTCAATCCTGAACATGCGCTTCACAGATGCACCCTTCTCGTCGTAAATGCTCATCATTATCTTGTTTTATTGTTTGAAAAATTTGGTTTAGAGTGTTTTGTGAAACTTTGCCACTGAGGACACGACCTTCTGTTTATTCATTAGTGACACATGTACGTATTCGTAAAGCCTGACGTAAATATTCACGAATAAGACGAAACTATGATTACAACCCAGTTTGGCAGTGACGGTGTAAAGGAAATTACATTCGCTAAGGTTAATCTTCTTAAGCAATGATTTGGCCACTTGTAATGTAGATCATTATCATCAAATTATCCTGCAGAGCATTATTGATGTACCTGATTAATTTGGAAAGACAGGTGGGGGAGTGCACGAGGGATAGTATTATGTTAGAATACATGGGAGAGGGAAGGGCAGGTTGAAAACAACATGAGAGAAGTTGAATGTCGGATGCAAGAGGGAGGGTTGCTGTGACTAATTAGACGCACGTGAGTGCACGTTAGTTCAAGGTACATAATGGGAAGGACGGAGGGTATTGGCAAAGTGCACAGTGCGAGTTAGATAGTGTCGGTTTGCATAGAGCAAAGGAGATAACGCGTTATGGTTTTGGGAGAAAAATTAAATGTCTCTCTGAGAGGAAAGGATAGAAATGTGCACACATGGAAAGGTGTGATTCGTGTGGGTGGGTGGAAGAGGAGTGTGTCTCGGTGCACGGGAGGAACGGGTGTATGTTAGGGTGCACGGAGGGAGGGAAGGATCAGTGTGTCACGGTGCACTGGAGGAAAGGGAAGTTGTGATGTTAGGGTGTAGGAGGGTGGGGACCTTTTTTTTTTTCAGGGTGCACAAAGGGAGGTCTAATGTGTTAGTGTACACAAGGGAGGGTACCTACGTTGGCGTGCACAGTAGAGATGTAATGTCTAAGGGTGCACAGTTTAAGGGGTCGGGGGGGAACTGTGTTGGAAGGGTTACGTAAAGGGAAAGGGTGTGGTGTTTTAAAGAACATGGTGGGAAAATGGGTGTATCAAGATGTACTCTTAACAGAGAGAGAGAGAGAGAGAGAGAGAGAGAGAGAGAGAGAGAGAGAGAGAGAGATGGGGTGAGACCCATTGTGTACGGCAAGATGAGGAGAACTGCTCACCGTAGGCGTGCGTAGGGCGGTGTTAATATCCAAGATTAATTATTCATGATTAATTATCATTATGCAAGATCATTATTCCGAAAAAAACGCTCACAAAATTAAAGAAACAAAACGGCCTAGATTAAGGGAAACATACCTGACTTTTAGTTAATTAAGTTTAGGTCAGGTTAAGGGTGTCCATAACCTAATATCAATAAGAACTGAATGACATAATCAGATTTTCTGGAAAGCAAAATATTATCATGCATTCGATTATTAGAAATTACGTACTCTGGAGTTATGTAAGTGGCGGTAAGATTGTGAAGAAACTGTGTATACTTAGGAACTTATACATGACGCACACCTACTATGAATAGTCTACACAGTGTCGAATCCCATACAGCATGGCAGCTCAATTCTTTCTGGAGTACGATGGCTGAAGTCGATGATTCAGTACTCTGAAAACGACGACTTAACATACTGTAAACAAGGAGTAGATCCCTTGTGTACGATGACTGAAGCCGTCGTACTCTGTATATTATCATGAATATGATTTATAAACAAGGGATCAAGTCTTTGCACTCTAAGGATCAAGTCTTCCTATTCTAGACATGAACGTCAACATTGAACGGTATCGTTTACGTACGAGTCGATGATAAGCTGGCCGGTAGTTTCAGCAGTGGTAACTGGTCGTTTGGGTGCTGCAGTTGTGATGCAGACTGTCACACCATCTAGCTGACTCTTGCTTATCTCTTTCATCCTCGTGTGACGGGTCGAGTGAAATGCTCCTGCCGTGACCTGATTTCCCCAGCCAGGAGTATCTGCGTTTTTGTGAGTGTAAATTAGTGAAGTGTCGCGTTCGACGGAATCTCTCCTTTGTGTTCGTGGCTCGACAATGCGTCTGAAAAAGAGCGGGCAACAATGTGACGGATCTGATAATGAAGTATTTCTATTCGCTGGTGCAACGAGACGATTCGCAGGTTCGTTCGTGGTGTCATTTGGGTCGCGCCACACGTTCGAGGTAGACTGAAGGGTGATTGGATTATGTCGACCACTTTTCATGCAAGGTGAGGGAGGATCACACACACAGTGGCTATTGTCTTTACATACATCACACTACATCTCGTCTGTGTGTTTCTACATACAAGGTATTCATGCTCGATCATATATATTGGTATAGTGTCAAGGGTTCGGATTGAGGTCGACTCCTAACGGTTCACGTATCTCTCGTTAAACGACTGCGACACCTTGTTACTTTTACCGACCTCTCCGTTTATGATCGAGAGGACATCTTTCACCTCTCTGCAGACGTCATCTGACGTAACTGATATTTCCTTAGCCTCATCTTCCCTCCCCTCGCCCACCAACACCAGCATCATCACCACCATACCGCCACCAGGACCTTCTGTCCAACCCCCTCCATCTCCACCACAACCACCCATCTCCCCCGCCACCCGTCTAGTCTCCGGGTCACCACACCAGCCATGCACACCGACCTTATGTCCACCATGTCTCCTCACCAGTCATGCACGCCGTTCTACCAGCCATACACGCCGTCCTTACCAGTCATTCACACACTCCCATCTCCAGTTATTCAGGCCACATACACTGGTAATTCAAGCCGCTCATGCCACCCATGAACATCTCACATGCCACCCATCCATACTGTCAAAGAAAGCCATCTTTGTCCAACCACACTACCCACATACACTGCCACTCTACCCAGCCCACACGATCCACATACACCGCCCATCTATGCCACCCACACCACCCATCTACACCGCTATCATGCCGCCTCCCACACCACCCATTTAGACCCAGCAGACCACCCATCTACCCCGTTGACCCCACCCGTACACGACACCGCCCATGCCGCCCGTTGAATAGCCACCCTCTTCGACTTCGTGTACACTGCACCTACCACCCAGGCACGATACCCGTCGTGCCACCAATCCTTGCCGCCCACACCACCTCATCTACGCCACCCACACTATTTACCCATGGTGCCCACGCTCTGCTTGTGTCTCTCCCTATGTAAGGATAATAGAAGACTAGATATGTAGAAAGGATATCTAGTATTAACGTCTAATGATAATCATATGTACAGCTTCATTCGAGTTAGCTTCTTAAACACCATGGCACGATCCTTGGCCCCCCAACGGTACGAAACTTGGGCACAACGGTACGATCCTCGACCATAATACAAGTGAGCACGGCGGTGCGACCCATGAACGGAACGGTGCGATCTTCGATCACGGAAGTACGACCCTTGAACACAACGGTACGATTCTTGACTACGACGATGCGATGCTTGAGCATAACGGTACGATCCTAAAGCAATAGGGTACAACCTCTGGACACGACGGTACAATCCATGAGCAAGCCGGTACGATCCTTTCATATAATGACCTAGCCTCTGACCTGCCCTTTCCGGGTCATGTTAAAGGCCAGAACATCACATCCAATCATCGTACCGTCGTGGTCAAGGGCCGTACCGTTGTGACTCAGGGCCGTACCGTCGTGATCATAAAGTTAAAACAAAGATAATTCAGTTGTCTTTTCTATGTGACCTAAACTTTTTTCGTCGATAAAAGACGTAATAATTAGCATTAGAAAGCGTAATGGATTTTTAAATTAAATTATTCTTGAAATATACAAAACAGATCTAAACAGGATCTAAGATATCACGTCTTTATTGTGTGTATTTTTCTCCGTCTATAACCATTTCCTTGTTGCCTTTGTAGTCGGTAAGCACTTTGTCATTATTATTATTATTATTATTATTATTATTATTATTATTATTATTACTATTATTTTTATTCTTATAACTATTATTATTATTGTTGTTATCATTATTATCATTATTATTATTATTATCATTATTATTATTATTATTATTATTATTATTGTTATCATTACTATTATCATTGTTATCATTATTATTATTATTATCATTATTATTATTATTATTATTATAATTATTATTGTTATTATTATTATTATTATTACTATTATCATTATTATTATTATTTCATATATCATTATTGTTATCATTATTATTATCATTATTATCGTTCATCAGTATGTATCTTCCAGTCGCAAAGAAATCTTTGCACCCTTAACACAAGCAGTTATTGATGATGCGCAGGGACATTAGCGAGGGTCTCAAGGCAACACACACACACACACACACACACACACACATGATAAAAACAGCCACCGACCCACCCACCTACGACACAAACTGCCCTGCTTGCGAAGCACGTCAGTCGCATTTTCTGTTGCATTTAATTTTTTCTCTCTCTCTCCAACATTCATCGAAACCTTTGGTCTTTATCATGGCATCAGGTTGATTCTCACCTTCATCTAGATATAGTCTTTCGTTATCCTTCTCATAAATGTTTCTTGTTTGTCCTCTTCTGATTTTAAGGAATAATGGATAGATTATTTTGGTCCCCCTCCATTTTAGGATCCCTTTCAGCACACAGACGCTGATGGTCAGTAGTGAGTTGACTTGTAAAGGCTATTAACCCCTTAAACATGACGGTAAGACCCTTTGGAATGATGACTTGACCTTTGACCTGAACCTTTAAGGGTCATGTCTTCATTATCCATGGGTCTTACTTGTCATGCTCAAGGGTCGTACCGTCGAATTTTCAAGGGTCGTACCTTCGTGCTTTCAAGGGTCGTACCTTTGTGCTTCAAGGGTCGTACCGTAGAGCTTTCAATGGTCGTACATTCGTGCTTTCAAGGGTCGTACAGTCGTGCTTTCAAGGGGCGTACCCTCGTGCTTTTAAAGGTCGTACCTTCGTGCTCTCAAAGGTCGTACCTTCGTGCCTTCAAGGAACTAACAGTTGTGCTTTCAAGGGGCGTACCTTCGTGCTTTCAAGGGTCGTACCTTTGTGCTTCAAGGGTCGTACCGTAGAGCTTTCAATGGTCGTACATTCGTGCTTTCAAGGGTCGTACAGTCGTGCTTTCAAGGGGCGTACCCTCGTGCTTTTAAAGGTCGTACCTTCGTGCTCTCAAAGGTCGTACCTTCGTGCCTTCAAGGAACGTACAGTTGTGCTTTCAAGGGGCGTACCTTCGTGCTTTCAAGGGTCGTACCGTCGTGCTTTAGAGGATCGTTCCGTCGCGCTTTCAAGCGTCGTATCATCGTGCTGAATGAGTTCGCTTCAGAAGACACACCAGAATAAGTAAAACCTGAATTACTTTGCGATTCTTCCCCAGACGCGCCAGTCAGGGACTCTGTGGCTAATAAGTGTTCCATCAGACCGAGGAAGTCATTAGCATAGAGACAACATCGACCCTTTTCAGTCACATATATTAGGGGCAATTAGCCAGGTGAGAGGTGTCTGTCTGTCTGTAGAAGGGCTCCCAACAGCTGGGGAGGAGAGAGAGAGAGAGAGAGAGAGAGAGAGAGAATAGAGAGGAGTGTTTCTCTCCCTTCCTGAAAGTCAATACTTCGGGACCATATATGTATTTCCTGAACGTGCAGACTATAAGGGCGACGCCCAACACGATGGCTGGTGGATCATCATCGCTCACCGCCCCCCCCCCCCCCCCCCACACACACACACACACACACACACACACACCCCTGTTCTTTGTTCTGATTACCTGTTTGTTGATGCATTTTACTCACGTTCGGAGAGACACAGAGGGGCATGAGGAGTGTGGGACGGTACATGGTTGATTTCAGAGAGAGAGAGAGAGAGAGAGAGAGAGAGAGAGAGAGAGAGAGAGAGAGAGAACGTGTCTTATTACTGCTTACGTTTTACAAAGAGAGAGATTTGCATTAGTGTTGTCCCGTCTCCTCACCTTATATACATTTATATACCATGTCTTTACTCCTCTGTACATAAACACAGACACCAGCATAAGCCAGGTACCCATTGATCGAACAGCTCCGAGGGGAGGATGAACACCTGGGTTGGGTCTGGGGCAGCTGCCGCACCCAGAACTCGAATCCGGGTGGGTCCAGGCGTGGATCATGGTCTGGGATGGTATCCATTACACCACGTAAACCCGTGTGTGTGCGTGTGCGTGTGTGTGTGTGTGTGTGTGTGTGTTTTCATCTTTGTCTTAGTATTTGTGAGTCATTGTATATTTGCTTTTATATGTATCATTTTTGATGTGTATGTATGCGTGTGTTTATGTGCAAGTACACACCTGTGCGTATGTTTTTGTTTGTTATGTTCTTGTTTACTTGTATGTCCATGTGTGAAATTATATGTATGCGTTCATGGGTGCGTGCCTGAGATGTGCATGTATATTTTGAAATTCCAAACGTGACCGTATTCCATACATGTCCTCTGATGTAGTTATACCTACATGTATTCACGGTAAGCTTATACATGTACGTCTACATGTGCCTTTCTCTCCTTCGGTGTTGAGAAGGAAACTTTCTTAACTTCTTGAATACA
Source organism: Panulirus ornatus (assembly GCF_036320965.1). NCBI lineage: Eukaryota > Metazoa > Arthropoda > Malacostraca > Decapoda > Palinuridae > Panulirus > Panulirus ornatus. The sequence continues at coordinate 61,030,798 of NC_092225.1, forward strand.
ACAACTTAACTCCTTGAGTACTTCGACCTAAACATACCAAATAAAGTTGATTAACACCTTTGAGTAACCCCATTCAGTACAAAGAACCTAATCCCTTGATTATATTAACTCAACTCTTTGATTACATTAACCCTTTGATTACAACGACCTAACCCTTGGAGTATGTTGTCTTAACCTATTGAGTACGACTACTGATACTGGCTTAACCCCCTGAGTACGACGACCCAACACCTGGAGTACATTGACTTAACCCCTTGATTTCGACGACTTAACTTCTTGAGTACAATGACTTATCCCCTTGATTACGACAGCTTAACCTCTTGAGGACGACGAATAACCCCTTGAGTAAAACGACTCAACCTCTTGATTACGGCGACTTAACCCTTTGTGTGCGACACATCAGCCCCTTGAGTACGACGACTTAGTCCTATCAGTAAGAAGAATAACCACTTAGAGCAAGACGATTGCACACTTGAGCACGAAATCTGAACTCATCATACACAAGGGCTAAGACATCGTACTCCCTATATGGTGCAATCGCCCTCTCTCTGGCCAACAGCAGAGAAGGTATATAGAGAGGTTAGGCTTGGAGTTTAGTGCTTTTGAGATACGCATACCTAAATATGGTTGCATAGCTATCAAGGCATGAAGATATAAGATGTGAAGCTGACCAAGAGTACCCTCAGACATTACCTACCCTAGAATATCGGAAAGAGAGAGAGAGAAAAAAATACAGGCCTTTGGAAATGGTATGAATTGAACTGTGGTTACATTTTAAGCGAGCACTCAGTCACACGAGGATTGACCGTTGCGTTGTACCCTCTTCTTTTCCTCGAAGAGCTAAGTTGTGAAATTCTCTTTTCCTCCCTTCCCTCACCTCTCACCCTCCTGCTTTTTAAGAGTCGGGTCTACTCACACCGGTGGAGCTCTGGTCAAATTTCACCATTCTTAAGCGACAAGCGGAGCAAATCTATGCCCGTAGAATGTCCATCACTATAAAGAGGCGATATACACATACCACATAATATAGCGGCGTGTGGACATAACATGAAGATAAACGGTGACTCATCGACCACAAACCGATTGCTGTGAGGTAAATGAACACACGCATGAATACGGTTCCGTCGTGGAAATGGTTTTATGTTTGGCAGTGCACAACATATGCAGAATAAAAACAGTATCGAATCCCAGCAAGATATTCTCTTTTTAACACTTATGTTAAGCAAGTCTGTGACTCACAGTTTTTTTTCCTCAAGGGTCTTTCTACTTACAGTTTTGATATGCATGTTTTTTTTTCTGTTTTCTTTGTGTGTGTGTGTGTGTGTGTGTGTGTGTGTGGGTGTGCATGTGTTTATTTTTGCCACCATGTTGACTTAGGCCGAATGCAGCTCCGAATACTAATGACTGACTTATATCCTTTGCTGTGATCTGTTTATCTTAATGTAATCTTGAAGGACATCATCATCTTTTATGAAAAGTTTCGTGTGTTTCAATCGCATGCGAAAAATAATACGTATGTTTTGATGTAATCTTGAAGCAGATGATCATCACGTATGAAAAATTTCATGTATATTCTAATGTAATCTTGAGGAAGATCATCATCGCCTGTGGGAAATAACACGTCTATTCTAATGTAATCCTGAAGATCATCAGAATTGAGAAATAATATGTTTATTCTAATGCAATATTGAGCAGATCATCATTACACTTGGGGAATATCATGCTTGTTTTAATGTAATCTTCAAACAGCGCATCGTCACATTTGAGAAAACATTTATTGAATTACCATACATTACCTTTCGTAAATCGTGCGTAACTTTTTTTTATATGTTTGTGACATGAAAAAAGTAAATGTAATTCTTGTTGCAAAATGCTTCGTTGCCGTCATTCAAAGTAATCGTTAAGTAATCTTCGATTCTATCCATTTTTTTTTTCTAGCAGTATGTAGCAGGAGAGTGGTGCATTGAAGATAATGTTACTGGAAGATATAACAAATAATATTAAGACGGATCGCATCATCGCGCACAGGAAGCCAAATAGAAATTCTCATTTTTGTAAATACTCAATCTTCCCTCCAGACAGCTCTTTGACAGCCACGGAGCGGGCGAGGGATCCTTCGGCTGTTGTTGAACGATCGCTGTCCAGCCCAAGTTAGAGAGAGGGAGAGAGAGCGGACCAGGTCACACCTTAAATCTTTTGAGTATGACGCGCTTAACCGTTTGGGAACGACGACTTTAATCTTTTGAGTACGATAACTTTACCTCCTAAAAACGACGACCTTACCTCTTAAGTACGACAACTTTACCTCATAAGTACGAGGACCTTACCTTTTAAGTATGATAACTTTACCTCTTAAGTACGACGACCTTACCTCTTAATTATGATAACTTTACCTCATAAGTACGACGACCTTACCTCTTGATTATGATAACTTTACCTCACAAGTACGACGACCTTACCTCTTAAGTATGATAACATTACCTTTTAAGTACGACGACTTACCTTTTAGGTACGATAACTTTACCTCTTAAGTACGATGACCTTACCTCTTAAGTACGATAACTTTACCGCTTAAGTACGTACGACAACTTTACCTCTTAAGCACAACAACTTTACCTCATACGTACGACAGCTTTGCTCCTTAAATATGACAACTGAATTCATTCATCACCAGAACTCAATTACCACTAGTTACAATGACTTAACCCCCTATGATAACGATGGCTTGATGGACGACTTAACCCCTTAAATACAGCATTCTAACCCATTAAGTTCAACCACTATCTTGATCTTGATCGTGGTGCTCATGGTCTAAATCATTGTACTCATGTGGTGAAGTATGCGTACTCATGCTGTTGAGTCCTCTTACTCAGGTAGTAAGGTGGTCATACTCAACTTGCTAAGCCGTCATACTCAGGCTGTTGAGTGAGTGTACTCGGGAATATAGGATTACCTGAGACAGCCAGAGTTTGGTCGTGATAGTGAGTGTTGGCCTTACTAGAAACGCTTCCAGGTATTGTCTAGTGAGAAACTTGTGGCTCCAGTTATACAGTATCTGTATAGATAGACCACACAGACCTAAGCTCCAGGTGATTGCTGTCATTTACGGCCACACTGTGCTGCTCAGCTGAAAGGCTATGGAGGAGGTGATATACGAACTTCTGTTAGAAGTGAGTGGCATAACTTGAAGGCAGGCCATACACTAGTCATTTGCAAGTAAAGGACGGACGTAATATACATAAATCAGGAACGAAAGTCTTAGCTTGGATGTGTGCTAAACAGACAAGACAGTGGGACTTATGTCTGGCTGAGTGATGGGTCTCGAGGTTTAAGAATACATCTATCTTTAGATATTTCTTTTTACGACAAGATAGAGAGACGGCTTCGGAGATAAGCCGGATATCTACATTAATGGCTGAACGTCAGGTGCACAGAAAAGTTAGGTGCATGACACTTTATTTACCTGAACGACAGTTGTGTAAGGTCAACGGTAAGATCCTTGAGCACAACGGTACGATCCTTGAGCGTTACTGCACGATCCTGGAGCTCAAGGGTACAGCTCTTGAGAATGACGTTACGACCCTTGGACATAAAAAAAACCTGGCCTTTATCCTCGCCCCTGAGGGTGAGGTCTAAGACCAGTCCATCATATCCAAGTGTAGTAACGTTGTGCTCAAAGGCTCTAGCTACCGTGATCGAGGCTTGTACTCTTCTCCTCAAGAGGTTAAAGACCTGCGTATAGCAACTCTTGGATTCAACTGTGGGATGGTCGCACAGCTTAGACAGTGACTCCTCCTGGATTTAGCTGAACATTTCCCTGACTGGGAGAGGCTGGGTCCTGGTTCCTCTGACAGTGAGAGATGTGTCGTGACGAACAAGGCTGTGATACGAATAAACGAAGGGATATGATTTATGAGTGCCTGACGCCTCAGTTAGCGGAGTCTGCCTCCTCCGCCGCCTACGCTCTGAGAGGCTTGTGACTAATGCTTTGAGACTGGGTCCTGTGTTCTCCACACGCTCTCGATCGGACCCAAACTCAAGCTAGTCGGGTTTACACAAGAGTCGTAATCTTGTGAGCGTTTACCTAAACTCATTTGGTTTTAAGTCCTCTTGTATATCCACAAGCTTGGGGCTTATGTGTGAAACTCATACCGTTGTTTCTTTGCTCAGCCCCTGACGCTACGCTGGGTCAGACTCATGTCAGGTCAGATCTGACGTATCAGTCATATGCTCATGAATTCTCATAGTTTACATGGTGATTCGAAGGAACGCTGTGTGCCTCAGTTGCTGAATCAGGTTGATAGCCCCATCAAGTTGTGCTCGAAAAGCCTTGTAAAGAAGGAATATGCTTTCGTTTATGATGTTAGATGAAAGTGTCGTGAAAAGAAGTTTGAAAGTCATTGACGAGAAACTTCAAGTTATTTGAAAAACAAAAGTTTTAGATCTCTAAGAAGAATAAAATGACTGAGTAAGACTGTTGCTTTGAATCTGTAAATTTGATATAGAAAAAAAAATGTTGGATAAAGACTTCTTTAGCTGCTATAAGAGAAATTATTCTGGAAGAAAGACATAGGAAGGTGAGCTTTCAGAAGTATTTAGATTTAAACTCCTTGAGTATAATAAACAAATGGTGTAAGTCAAGCGATTACCTGATGTGTAGATTGTAAGAGCCAAGGCGAGGGTCAAGTATGTTGAATGTTTATGTCAAGTCAAATACTAATGCTCAGACTGTGCAAGTCAAATGAGAGACATATAGTTTGGTTAAGGCTAAAGGACATCTCTTGCTTCGTCAAATGAGAACCTGATGTGTGTATTGTTTTCATGCTTGTAGGATGTATAGGTCACGTGAGAAGTTGATATTTTGATATGGTTTATTTGGAATCAAAAGTTTAGAATGTTTAAGTCGGATGAAATTCATTACCGAGGAGTTAAGTCCCACTAATGCTCGTGATATCGAATTTCTGGGCTACTGGAGATCAGAAGTGGAGGATACTCGAAGAAGAGAAACTGTCATGTAGAAAGATAAGTGAGAATCTAACATAGAGGATATACAGTCAAGTGATGATATAAGGTTTAGAACTTATACCACAGATGAAGATGCTGGATAGTTAGTTGGGTGTTTGGGCTTTTAGTCCCGTCAACTGCCGTGGTCATGAAGGCCATCAGTGTCAAGCGACTACATCCACCAACCGAAATCTCTCTCAACACCTTCTTCAGGTGCTAAGGACAGTTCTACGACCACAGACCTTCCTACTGTGCGTGCGATCTACTGTGTTGCTTGGGCAAAGTACTTAACCTGTGGAATGTATTGCTCGGGTAGAATAGGAGACACAGACAAGCTGACGCGCAGAGCATCTACCACCAGGAGAATCGATGCACAAGATATTCAACTGTGGTGGAATCTGACACATAGATTCTTTAACTCGGCATGAATATGACCACAAATTCTTTGATTCGGCATAAATCTGACCATAAATTCTCTAATAAGGCATGAATCTGGCCTATAAATTCTTTTATTCGGCATGAATCTGGCCCATGAATTTTTTAATTCGGCACATATCTGACTACAAATTCTTTAATTCGGCATGACTCTGACTACGAAATCTTGAATTCAGCATAAATCTGACCACAAATTCTTTAATTCGGCATGGATCTGGCGCATAAATTCTTTAATTCGGCATTATTGACACACAAATTCTTTAATTCGGCATGAATCTGACACACAAATTCTTTAATTTGGCATGAATCTGACGCACAAAGTCTTCAACTCGGCAGAGATCTGAATAACACAAATTGTTTAATACGGCATGAATCTGACACACACACACACATAATGTTAAATTCGGCAGGAGGCTGATATACACAAAGATATTTATCCGGCATGGCTCGGCATGAATATGACACGCAGAATCTTTAATCTAGCTTGAATCTGACACATACACGCACACACACACACACACACACACACACACACACACACACACACACGCGCACAAAATCTTTAATTCGGCAGAAATCTGACACACACACACACACACACACGAGAGGAGCCTGACACACAGAGAGAATCTTTACTTGGGCAAGATACCTGACGCGCGAAATACCCAGCTCGGGCAACAATCTCCAAAATGGAAATTGTATAGCTGGGGTAACTTATCTAAAATCAGAGACGTGTCTTTAAGGCGAGTTACAGGCACGTCGGCATTATGGCTTGAAAAGGAAAGTTATCGTGTGGCAGAATCTATCCTGGACTACACGTAACCCTGGCTGTTTTCTAGCCTGTCAGTTGTGTAATGGCTGAGCATCCAGTGTATATAACTCGGGCAAGTAGCTAGCACATGGTAGTGTCTATGTCGCTGTCCTATTGTGAAGACTGTATCCCTCCAGCATAAGAGTTAAGACTAACATTCCTTTTTATTAAGATGTTTTACACTGTCAACATCAGTGGCGTAATGTAGTGAGATGTAATCAGAATGGCTTATCAGTTTTCAGAAAATATGAATTCACATGATGAGCTGTGCTAGGTCCAGTTTCTAGTTTGTTAGAGGAAAAACCACTTACTTGACTGTTTAAAAAAAACTACGTCCTCAATTGCATTAAGATTCTGACTTTTTTACAGATATGATTTTACTGTGTGTGTGTGTGTGTGTGTGTGTGTGTGTGTGTGTGTGTGTGTGTGTGTGTATGTAATTGCCTAGGTGTACTGAATAGGGAGGGAAATTTTCACCCATGGAACTCCATCTATTGAACATTCTCCACTATCTTGCTTCTTGATTTTATGATGTTCTTCTCGGTGTGTGTGTGTGTGTGTGTGTGTGTGTGTGTGTGTGTGTGTGTGTGTGTGTGTGTGTGTGTGTATGTAATTGCCTAGGTGTACTGAATAGGGAGGGAAATTTTCACCCATGGAACTCCATCTATTGAACATTCTCCACTATCTTGCTTCTTGATTTTATGATGTTCTTCTCGGTGTGTGTGTGTGTGTGTGTGTGTGTGTGTGTGTGTGTGTGTGTGTGTGTGTGTGTATGTAATTGCCTAGGTGTACTGAATAGGGAGGGAAATTTTCACCCATGGAACTCCATCTATTGAACATTCTCCACTATCTTGCTTCTTGATTTTATGATGTTCTTCTCGGTGTGTGTGTGTGTGTGTGTGTGTGTGTGTGTGTGTGTGTGTGTGTGCGCGTGTGTGTGTGTGTGTGTGTGTATGTAATTGCCTAGGTGTACTGAATAGGGAGGGAAATTTTCACCCATGGGACTCCATCTATTGAACATTCTCCACTATCTTGCTTCTTGATTTTATGATGTTCTTCTCGGTGTGTGTGTGTGTGTGTGTGTGTGTGTGTGTGTGTGTGTGTGTGTATGTAATTGCCTAGGTGTACTGAACAGGGAGGGAAATTTTCACCCATGGGACTCCATCTATTGAACATTCTCCACTATCTTGCTTCTTGATTTTATGATGTTCTTCTCGGTGTGTGTGTGTGTGTGTGTGTGTGTGTGTGTGTGTGTGTGTGTGTGTGTGTATGTGTGTGTGTGTATGTTTTAATTGCCTATTTGTACACTATTGTACCGGAGTTCTACGCTCGTGGGACCCCCATCTCTTGTCTGTGTGTCCTCGTACATGCCTAGGTATCCCATTACCCACGTATGCGTGTATCCGTCTCTTCTATACATGTACCGGTGTGTATGTTCGCCCAAATAAGAGTGTGTATGCCGTTCCCTAACACACCTCACGGTATAACCACTAATTATATTTTCAATCTGAGGTCATGATGATTAGTTCCTGACCTCCCCCGACCCCACAGGCCTGTTGTTATCATCATAATTATACTTCCACTCTTCACTTTGGCAATATATTTTGAACGTTTTTTCTCCCATGGGAATTCTAATCACAAGATCCCTGTCCTTCTCCAGGATGTGGTGCGAATCACTGTTGCACTGAGGGATGTAATCGAAACATCAAGAGAATAATAGACAGTAAAAAGTATATATATATATATCTTTTCTTTTTTCTTTTAAACTATTCGCCATTTCCCGCGTTAGCGAGGTAGCATTAAGAACAGAGGACTGGGCCTTTGAGGGAATACCCTCACCTGGCCCAATTCTCTGTTCCTTCTTTTGGAAAATTTAAAAAAAAAAAAAACGAGAGGGGAGGATTTCCAGCCCCCCGCTCCCTCCCCTTTTAGTCGCCTTCTACGACACGCAGGGAATACGTGGGAAGTATTCTTTCTCCCCTATCCCCAGGGATATATATATATATATATATATATATATATATATATATATATATATATATATATATATATATATCGATCTTTTTCCCAACTTGGTATAGATTCCATTGAAGATACAGAAACGTAATGGGAGGTAATTCTTAAGTTTAGTAAAACCATCATTTCTACCAAGATGGTCGAACAATGCGACACGTGCCTAGTTGTGGTTTCGTTCTGGGGTTTACCTCATCCGTCATTTCGTGGGATCTTGATTAACTCTTTTCATACACACACACACACGCACATGCACACACATATATATATATATATATATATATATATATATATATATATATATATATATATATATATATATATATATATATATATATATATATATATATATATATATATCCCTGGGGATAGGGGATTAAGAATACTTCCCACGTATTCCCTGCGTGTCGTAGAAGGCGACTAAAAGGGGAGGGAGCGGGGGGCTGGAAATCCTCCCCTCTCGTTTTTTTTTTTTAATTTTCCAAAAGAAGGAACAGAGGGGGCCAGGTGAGGATATTCCAAAAAAGGCCCAGTCCTCTGTTCTTAACGCTACCTCGCCAACGCGGGAAATGGCAAATAGTTTAAAAGAAAGAAAGAATATATATATATATATATATATTTATCGAATGAGAACTAAACTTAAGAATTTTGTTTCAGAATTAATACGGTGGTTCGACTTCAAAAGAACCTGGGAATAACCGGAGGAAAATGATGTTTGGTTAGATGTACCATAAAATCCCCAGAGCCTGTCATTCTCATCTGAGAGTTTCTCATATGAGTGTGTCAAGGTTTCTGAGGCTTTCGGTAATCATTCATCAGCCCAGTGTTCCGCATCGTGTGTCTTATCGCTATATCCTCTCTCTTTCCTACCGCTTTGATCCTCCCAGCTGTCTGTGTGTGTGTCCACCTCCATTTCCGTGCGTCCCTCTCGTGCTTTTCTGTTCCTCTTCCACTCCCAGTATCCCTTTCCTCTGATTGCGTCCTCTTCCACTCCCCTTCCCGTCTCTCCACACCCTGGTACCGCTCCGCTCCATCCTCCGCCTTGTACCACACTCCATGGATTCCCCTCCTCCCAGTGCATCTGTTATCACTTACATCCTGTCCAACCCTCCACTCTCTACCTCCTCCTCCCTCTTGCCAGTTTGTCTCTCCAGTTCCCCTGTCCTTTCCCACACCCTCTTTCCCATACCACTCCGCGCACCACTCCCTGACACTTCCTTTGTACTTCTCCTCTACTTCCTGTGGCCACAGTCACTTCCTGCGCTATCGTGTACTCCCTCTGTGTCCCCGTTCACTCCCCGTGTCCTCAGTCTCCCCATATGTCCCCATTCATCACCTTGTGTCCCCCGTGCCATCCCCTTTGTCCCTCCTCCAGACACCGCGCGCGTCTGCCCGCGCGCGCCGCTCCCACTACCCTGGGCAGGTTTGATGAGCGGATAGCTAAAACAATATGATTCATGCGTCTCACTCTCCTGTAAGGGTTCAGAGGAGCGTCCGCTGGCTTGCTCTAATATAGTTAAGACCCGGGTCGTGTCCACGTCACTTAGGGGTTGTCGTATCAATATGTTCTGCTGACGACTGGCTTGTATGAGTTCATTCCCAACCTCTCTCTCTCTCTCTCTCTCTCTCTCTCTCTCTCTCTCTCTCTCTCTCTCTCTCTCTCTCTCTCTCTCTCTCTCACTCTCTCTCTCTCCATATATATATATATATATATATATATATATATATATATATATATATATATATATATATATATATATATTTTTTTTTTTTTCTTTTTTATACTTTGTCGCTGTCTCCCGCGTTTGCGAGGTAGCGCAAGGAAACAGACGAAAGAAATGGCCCAACCCCCCCCCCCCATACACATGTACATACACACGTCCACACACGCAAATATACATACCTACACAGCTTTCCATGGTTTACCCCAGACGCTTCACATGCCTTGATTCACTCCACTGACAGCACGTCAACCCCTGTATACCACATCGCTCCAATTCACTCTATTCCTTGCCCTCCTTACACCCTCCTGCATGTTCAGGCCCCCGATCACACAAAATCTTTTTCACTCCATCTTTCCACCTCCAATTTGGTCTCCCTCTTCTCCTCGTTCCCTCCACCTCCGACACATATATCCTCTTGGTCAATCTTTCCTCACTCATTCTCTCCATGTGCCCAAACCATTTCAAAACACCCTCTTCTGCTCTCTCAACCACGCTCTTTTTATTTCCACACATCTCTCTTACCCTTACGTTACTTACTCGATCAAACCACCTCACACCACACATTGTCCTCAAACATCTCATTTCCAGCACATCCATCCTCCTGCGCACAACTCTATCCATAGCCCACGCCTCGCAACCATACAACATTGTTGGAACCACTATTCCTTCAAACATACCCATTTTTGCTTTCCGAGATAATGTTCTCGACCTCCACACATTTTTCAAGGCTCCCAAAATTTTCGCCCCCTCCCCCACCCTATGATCCACTTCCGCTTCCATGGTTCCATCCGCTGACAGATCCACTCCCAGATATCTAAAACACTTCACTTCCTCCAGTTTTTCTCCATTCAAACTCACCTCCCAATTGACTTGACCCTCAACCCTACTGTACCTAATAACCTTGCTCTTATTCACATTTACTCTTAACTTTCTTCTTCCACACACTTTACCAAACTCAGTCACCAGCTTCTGCAGTTTCTCACATGAATCAGCCACCAGCGCTGTATCATCAGCGAACAACAACTGACTCACTTCCCAAGCTCTCTCATCCCCAACAGACTTCATACTTGCCCCTCTTTCCAGGACTCTTGCATTTACCTCCCTAACAACCCCATCCATAAACAAATTAAACAACCATGGAGACATCACACACCCCTGCCGCAAACCTACATTCACTGAGAACCAATCACTTTCCTCTCTTCCTACACGTACACATGCCTTACATCCTCGATAAAAACTTTTCACTGCTTCTAACAACTTGCCTCCCACACCATATATTCTTAATACCTTCCACAGAGCATCTCTATCAACTCTATCATATGCCTTCTCCAGATCCATAAATGCTACATACAAATCCATTTGCTTTTCTAAGTATTTCTCACATACATTCTTCAAAGCAAACACCTGATCCACACATCCTCTACCACTTCTGAAACCACACTGGTCTTCCCCAATCTGATGCTCTGTACATGCCTTCACCCTCTCAGTCAATACCCTCCCATATAATTTACCAGGAATACTCAACAAACTTATACCTCTGTAATTTGAGCACTCACTCTTATCCCCTTTGCCTTTGTACAATGGCACTATGCACGCATTCCGCCAATCCTCAGGCACCTCACCATGAGTCATACATACATTAAATAACCTTACCAACCAGTCAACAATACAGTCACCCCCTTTTTTAATAAATTCCACTGCAATACCATCCAAACCTGCTGCCTTGCCGGCTTTCATCTTCCGCAAAGCTTTTACTACCTCTTCTCTGTTTACCAAATTATTTTCCCTAACCCTCTCACTTTGCACACCACCTCGACCAAAACACCCTATATCTGCCACTCTGTCATCAGACACATTCAACAAACCTTCAAAATACTCATTCCATCTCCTTCTCACATCACCACTACTTGTTATCACCTCCCCATTTACGCCCTTCACTGAAGTTCCCATTTGCTCCCTTATCTTACGCACCCTATTTACCTCCTTCCAGAACATCTTTTTATTCTCCCTAAAATTTACTGATAGTCTCTCACCCCAACTCTCATTTGCCCTTTTTTTCACCTCTTGCACCTTTCTCTTGACCTCCTGTCTCTTTCTTTTATACTTCTCCCACTCAATTGCATTTTTTCCCTGCAAAAATCGTCCAAATGCCTCTCTCTTCTCTTTCACTAATACTCTTACTTCTTCATCCCACCACTCACTACCCTTTCTAAACAGCCCACCTCCCACTCTTCTCATGCCACAAGCATCATATATATATATATATATATATATATATATATATATATATATATATATATATATATATATATATATATATATATATATATGTGTGTGTGTGTGTGTGTGTGTGTGTGTGCGTGTGTGTGTGTCTGTGTGTGTGTGGGTGTGTAGGTTTGTGTATGTGTGTGTGTTGGAAGGCACTTAAATGTATCATTGTGGAGAGATTTTCAGTTTATTCATAACCAAATTGACTTATATCTTCACTGATGATGATGGTGGCCACATGATTTCATATAATTCTTTGTCTTGTGTAACAATTTCAATTTCAGTGATACAGATTAACTATATCTCCTGTCAACTGTGTTACCAAACGAGGTTCATTTTTAATGTAACATCCTGTTCTCTGTATTTGGGATGTTATTCCTACCTTTTAGCTTATCTGTCAAGGGTGAAGAACGCTCCTAGTCTTGTAGTTATCATATGTAAAGTATGATCGACCCTTCACAAACAGTGCAAAAGAAATATTGTAAACTGCTTCGTGCAAATCCAAGCATGTACGCACATTCATACGTATGTACTGAAAAACAAGCAAATGAAAAGGTCCCTGAGGACTGGTGAAATGCATGTATAGTGCCATTGTTTAAAGGCAATGGGGACAAAAGTGAATGTCCAAATTACAGAGGTATAAGTCTGCTGAGTGTACCTGGTATGTTGTATGGGCGAGTGGTGGCTGAGGGGGAGGTGGCATGTACAGAGCATCAGGCTGGGCAAGAACGAATGTGGTTCCAGGAGTGGTAGAGGTGTCTGCACTGAAGAATTTGTTTGAGAGATACATTAGTAAACAGAAGGACTTGTATGTCGCCTCTATGGATCTGGAAAAGGCGTAGGATACGGATAATAGAAATATCCTTTAAAATGCTTTGCTAATATATGGTGTGGGAGGAAAGCTGCCAGAAGCAGTGAAGAGTTCTTATCGTCAAAAGAGTAAGGTGTGTTCGGGGAGGGTGAGTGGTGCCAGGTGAAGGCTGGTCTGCTGCAGGAGGATGTGTGACGTCACCGTGGCAGTTTCATTTGATTATGGATGGGGTGGTGAGGGAGGTAAATGCAAGGGTCTTGGAGAGAGAGAGAGAGAGGGGGGGGGGGGAGGAGTATTCAGTCTGTTGAAGGTGGTGGATCCTGGGAGGTGAATCAGTTGTTGTTTGCTGATAGCAGGGTGCTAGTGGCAGATTCGAGTGAGAAAATGGATAAGCTGATGTCCGAGTTTGAGAAAGTGTGTGAAATTATAGAGTTGAGAATAAATGTAAATAAAAGCAAGGTTATTATGTTTAGCAATGAAAGGAAACAGATTGTGTAGAGTGTGAGTTTGAATGGAGAAAACTTGGATGAAATGGAGCGTTCTAGAGCCCTGGCAGTAGATCCGGCAGCGAATGGACCCATGGAAGCTGAAGTGTTTCATAGGGTGGGTGAGGGGACCAAAGGTCTTAAACGCATTGTGGAAAGAGAGGTCTCACGTCTTTCAGTGTAAAGATGTGTATGTTTGATGGTATAGTAGTCCCGTCGGTGCTGTGTAGATTCGAGGCGTGGGCTGTCTAATGTAATGAAGAGGATGAATGTGTTGGAAATGTAATGTTTAAAGGACATTATGTAGTGTGAAGCGGATTGATCGAATAAAAGAGGATAGGGTAAGCGAGAGGTCAAGGAGTAAGAGGAGTATGTATGATAGAGCTGAAGGTGGTGTGTTGATATGGTTTGGATATATAGAGAGGATGAGTGAGAAGATGACTAAGTGGCTATACATGTTCGAAGAGGATCAAGGAAAAGGGGGAGACCAAGGAGGAGGTGGAATGATGGAGTGAAAGAAGCTCTGAAGACTCGGCGTCTGAACATGCAGGAGAAGGGTGTAAGGCCTGCATGAGATAACGTAAATTGGAGTGATGTGGTATACAGTGGATAACATGCCGGTGATAGGTAGACCCAGGGCATTAGCATCGGCCAGGAAAGATCCGTGGGCCTGGTTGTGGATAGGGGTCTCTGGTTTCGATACACTGTGCATGACATCCAGAGTGGATGTGGGGGAATGAGGCCATTTCTTCGTCTGTTCGTGGAGCTGCCTTGCTAACGCGGAAAGCGGCAAACATGTATGAAATGATATATGTGTATATATATATATATATATATATATATATATATATATATATATATATATATATATATATATATATTTATATTATTATACAGCGACAAAGTATAATAATATAAATATATATATATATATATATATATATATATATATATATATATATATATATATATATATATATATATATATATATATATATATGATGTGTGTGTGTGTGTGTGTGTGTGTGTGTGTGTGTGTGTAGGTAGGTAGATAGATAGACTGATAGCCAAGATTTTCATCATATTTTAGGATTATTTCAACCTGGCCGACTGTGTCTTGGTAGAGATCTGTCGACCGGCGAGGAGCGGGTATCGAGTCATGCCATTAATCATGTCCGTAGCCGACACATGTCAGACACGCGTTCGCTAATGAAGACACGCCGGAGTAGTCCACACCTCCAGTAGCTTCGCCCCGCTGCCCACTGTCACTGACCACCCTCCAGCCATAGGAGGATAAGATCCTCTAACGTAGAGTTTGATCATATTGAAATGCCAGGGAGTTCTTTTTGTCTATGTGTGGAAATCATTCTATCAGGACGAAATAGGCAAATTTAATGTATCAGCAGAAGGGACAGATTTCATGACTGTAACCTCAGGGTTACTAAACAGTTCTGTATCTTTTCACTTTAGTCACGTCTGTAATCTATATGTTAACTTTTGTGTCTAATTTTCATTCATAGTAATGATATAATGCCTTTACCTTCCTGTATATAGGTTTGCTATACACATTATCCTATACCAGATACCCATATAATACTATGAAAATTTTCGACAAAAATACATATATTTTGCAAATGTTTGCCCTACAAAAACTCCTCAGTGCCTCTAGTAGCTTTCCACCTTCACCGTATAATCGTATCATCTTCCACAAAGCATTTCCTTCAACCTTATCGTACGCTCTCACCAGATCCATGAACGCCACATGCAAGTCCGTCTGTGTCTCTTAAGTATCTCTAACACTTCCAAGGAAGTAACTGGCCCATACATCCTATGTAACTCCTGAAGCCACGCTGTGTCGCTTATTCCGGTGCTTTCTGCGCATGCCACCACCCTCGCAATTTCTACTTTCCCATGCTATTTACCAGCTGTCTCTACTCTCCCATGCTATTTACCAGCTGTCTCTACTCTCCCATGCAACTTGCCAGTTATACTCAACAGCTGTATATCTCTAATTTGAACATACGATACTGTATCTCTTGCCTTTGAACAGTGGCACAATACGGGCATTCCACCACTCACCAGGCACGTCACCTTGTGTCATACATGCACTGAAATCCTAACTAACCAGCCAACAACACTGTCGCTTTGGCTTTTTAGCCTCGTCTGCCTCCACTTTCCAGACAGCCCACATCTGCCTCCCTATCATCTAACACATTCAAAAGTCTTTCACAATACTCACTCCATCTCCTCTTCACCTCTCATTTGCCTGTTACCACTTAACAATATGTTGCCATCACTAATTTTCCCATTTGGTGTCTCGTTCTCACACTCTTCATCTCCTGTAGGAATATTTTCTTAACCTAAATTTTTCTGTAATTTGTCTTCTTTCTCAGCCGTTGCACCATCGTTTGTACCTCCTGCCGCTACCTTTTGTGTACCTTCCTGTCATTCGCAGTCCATCCCTGCAGGTTAGGCCCATACAACTCTCTTTTCTCTTTCACTGACAACTTAGATTCCTCATTCCATCACTCTACCCTTTTTCACATGTCCCAAATCCAACCTTCTCCATGCCACCCTCATCTCTCGCACATGTAAGCTCTGCTTCTCTAGATACTTCCCATTCCTCATCCACACCCCTAGTTACTTTAACCATTTTTTGTCATTCTTTACCCAATCTTTCCTGGTGTCTCCTCACTCAAGCCTTCTTTCCAAGCTCATTCACTTTCACCATCCTCTTCCCACCCATGTCATTATCTTCCTCTCCTAAAGCCTCCACAGAATTTTCACTTTCACCTACAGCAAGAAATGGTCAGATAATCATATAAACAAACGAATTAATGAATAGCAAAAATGTATGTACTCCCGATTTCTTTGCCTGTTAATGTAAATGGGCAGACTGAAGCTGATATGTAACTTCAGAGACAGTACGTAACATTAAACGAGTCTAGAATTATCTGGCCATGTCGCACCTCTTTAACGACCTGTGCCCCTCTCTGTAACCTCTTATCGCACAGGCACTTCTCTTTCGAACCATAATCAGGTGCTTCCGTACTTGTTCAACTGTTTCACTCTCGAGACAAGACTTGCCCTTCTTCTTGGAAACGGCCATTGGTACAGCCTATTTCAAAGCAGACTAGCCATTCTAACCAATTATCCTATCATTGTGAACTCCTCTGTCTGCAGAGCTTCTCACACCGCTGTTTTGATCAACCTGAGTCCGAGTCACTTCTCTGACCATCATCAGCATTGCTTTCGCAAGGCGAGATCCACTGGTGATTCCCTTTCCTATGTAATTAATCTCTTGCCATTCTCTGTAAGAGAGATTAGATCATTCTGTAATCTTCGTAATATCTTGAAGGCTTTCAGCATAGTGTGGCATCTGGAACTCTCGACTATCTAACCTCACTTTGTTGTCTCGTGTCTACCTTCCTCTCTGATATGTATATCGATGTACGTATACTGGTATATCGCCAGTGGAACACATCAGCGTTCCGTCCTGGCATCGTATTTGTCAAAGATTTCCATTCTTAAAAGAAAATACAACAAAACTGATTCACTGACACGCTGAAGACTCCTTTGAGATCTACGTCTAGCTCGTCAAAACTACCTTTATAAGCGCAGGATTTGGAGCTAGTTTCCCACTGGGGCAAACGTAACCCGGAGAGGTTTAAAAGCCACTAAAACCCTGTGTCTTTCAGATTTTCTCCCCAGAATTCCTCGACGGAAATTCCCATATTCTTTGATGGCTCAATAATTCTTCCACACAACACAACAGTTATACGTGTTGCCTCTGCAACATCTCATAGATCTCGTATACCCCACAATTCTCAAATGCCCGAGTCTACCCTTAAGAAATTGTGAGTCTTGTTCATTCACCAAAGATTCTTATCTTGTGAGCAGTGTCTTCGATTATACGAAGGGTTGATTTGTCCTTGTATAGAGTACTGCTTTCACATCTGGGGAATTCTGGATCAACATGTTTACCCGACAGTGTCAAGTCTGAAGCAATTTGACTTAACAGGTTTCCATATTTGACCTCAGAAGTTGCACCACTCGCCTTCGTCCACAGTGTTAGCTCTTTCCCTTATGTTGATACTGTGTTCGGATTTCGCTGCCATGTGGCACTGGACAAGCCATTGCGTCACATGATCACTTAGGGCCTTAAGTAACTCAAGGATAGGTCGTTGTAGTGTTTGTTTTTTTTCCCTGCACCGCTCAGCTTTAGAACTCTTTATCATCTTATGTTATTTCATTACTACCATGATCAGTCCCTCTTGAAAAGGTAGATATTCCACTTTCTCAAGAATTGGTAAAAGATATTTACCATATTGCTTCTCTGACTTTAGCCTCTTTTGTTTGTGTGGCTCTGTCGATGATTACTACTTGTGTGTTAAAGGGAAACTTCTAAATTCGTGTTGCCCCGTTTCTTAACATTTCATACACGCTCCATGACTTTACTTCTGTGTGTGTGTGTGTGTGTGTGTGTGTGTGTGTGTGTGTGTGTGCGACTAGGGCATATATCTGTGACTGAAATCTTCCTCAGCAGTAAAATGACATCAATATACCATTATAACCACCTACATTTCTCCATCCAAAGGGAATTATCGGGGCAAGTGAGAGATATCTTGACCAATCGACCTGCTCACATCCTGAGAGAACTTTAATATTTCCATCCTGAAAACAGCCGACGCCTTCAACAGTCTTCACCTATTTGTTATTTGGGTTAGCAAGGTTAATGTCTCCCTTGGCATGACTTGGTGCTACATGTTACGGAGTTTTATGATCGTGTTTGTGATAAGGCTCACCGTGTTGATGTAACGGGGTTCAATGCTGTGCACACAACCCTCAACTTAATTTGCTTAATGTCTAAATCAACTTCGAGGTGGCTTAATGTGCACGAAAAAAGTTTCAAAACACAGCTGCAGCTGATAGTCAGTTATTGATGAAAATGTTTACTCCTTATTCTGAGTGTCCGTTCGCATGTCTGTTACCTCAGTCATTGAATAGATTGCTATCCACACTGCTCAACGGTCATACCATCGTGCTCAACGGTCATACCATCGTGCTCAACGGTCATACCATCGTGCTCAACGGGTCATACCATCGTGCTCAACGGTCATACCATCGTGCTCAACGGTCATACCATCGTGCTCAACGGGTCATACCATCGTGCTCAACGGTCATACCATCGTGCTCAACGGTCATACCATCGTGCTCAACGGTCATACCATCGTGCTCAACGGTCATACCATCGTGCTCAACGGTCATACCATCGTGCTCAACGGTCATACCATCGTGCTCAACGGTCATACCATCGTGCTCAACGGTCATACCATCGTGCTCAACGGTCATACCATCGTGCTCAACGGTCATACCATCGTGCTCAACGGTCATACCATCGTGCTCAACGGTCATACCATCGTGCTCAACGGTCATACCATCGTGCTCAACGGTCATACCATCGTGCTCAACGGGTCATACCATCGTGCTCAACGGGTCATACCATCGTGCTCAACGGTCATACCATCGTGCTCAACGGTCATACCATCGTGCTCAACGGTCATACCATCGTGCTCAACGGTCATACCATCGTGCTCAACGGTCATACCATCGTGCTCAACGGTCATACCATCGTGCTCAACGGTCATACCATCGTGCTCAACGGTCATACCATCGTGCTCAACGGTCATACCATCGTGCTCAACGGTCATACCATCGTGCTCAACGGGTCATACCATCGTGCTCAACGGTCATACCATCGTGCTCAACGGGTCATACCATCGTGCTCAACGGTCATACCATCGTGCTCAACGGGTCATACCATCGTGCTCAACGGTCATACCATCGTGCTCAACGGTCATACCATCGTGCTCAACGGGTCATACCATCGTGCTCAACGGTCATACCATCGTGCTCAACGGTCATACCATCGTGCTCAACGGTCATACCATCGTGCTCAACGGTCATACCATCGTGCTCAACGGGTCATACCATCGTGCTCAACGGTCATACCATCGTGCTCAACGGGTCATACCATCGTGCTCAACGGTCATACCATCGTGCTCAACGGTCATACCATCGTGCTCAACGGTCATACCATCGTGCTCAACGGTCATACCATCGTGCTCAACGGTCATACCATCGTGCTCAACGGGTCATACCATCGTGCTCAACGGTCATACCATCGTGCTCAACGGTCATACCATCGTGCTCAACGGGTCATACCATCGTGCTCAACGGTCATACCATCGTGCTCAACGGTCATACCATCGTGCTCAACGGTCATACCATCGTGCTCAACGGGTCATACCATCGTGCTCAACGGGTCATACCATCGTGCTCAACGGGTCATACCATCGTGCTCAACGGGTCATACCATCGTGCTCAACGGTCATACCATCGTGCTCAACGGTCATACCATCGTGCTCAACGGTCATACCATCGTGCTCAACGGTCATACCATCGTGCTCAACGGGTCATACCATCGTGCTCAACGGTCATACCATCGTGCTCAACGGTCATACCATCGTGCTCAACGGTCATACCATCGTGCTCAACGGTCATACCATCGTGCTCAACGGTCATACCATCGTGCTCAACGGGTCATACCATCGTGCTCAACGGTCATACCATCGTGCTCAACGGGTCATACCATCGTGCTCAACGGTCATACCATCGTGCTCAACGGGTCATACCATCGTGCTCAACGGGTCATACCATCGTGCTCAACGGTCATACCATCGTGCTCAACGGTCATACCATCGTGCTCAACGGTCATACCATCGTGCTCAACGGGTCATACCATCGTGCTCAACGGTCATACCATCGTGCTCAACGGTCATACCATCGTGCTCAACGGTCATACCATCGTGCTCAACGGGTCATACCATCGTGCTCAACGGTCATACCATCGTGCTCAACGGGTCATACCATCGTGCTCAACGGGTCATACCATCGTGCTCAACGGTCATACCATCGTGCTCAACGGTCATACCATCGTGCTCAACGGTCATACCATCGTGCTCAACGGGTCATACCATCGTGCTCAACGGTCATACCATCGTGCTCAACGGTCATACCATCGTGCTCAACGGTCATACCATCGTGCTCAACGGGTCATACCATCGTGCTCAACGGTCATACCATCGTGCTCAACGGTCATACCATCGTGCTCAACGGTCATACCATCGTGCTCAACGGGTCATACCATCGTGCTCAACGGTCATACCATCGTGCTCAACGGTCATACCATCGTGCTCAACGGTCATACCATCGTGCTCAACGGTCATACCATCGTGCTCAACGGTCATACCATCGTGCTCAACGGTCATACCATCGTGCTCAACGGTCATACCATCGTGCTCAACGGTCATACCATCGTGCTCAACGGTCATACCATCGTGCTCAACGGTCATACCATCGTGCTCAACGGTCATACCATCGTGCTCAACGGTCATACCATCGTGCTCAACGGTCATACCATCGTGCTCAACGGTCATACCATCGTGCTCAACGGTCATACCATCGTGCTCAACGGTCATACCATCGTGCTCAACGGTCATACCATCGTGCTCAACGGTCATACCATCGTGCTCAACGGTCATACCATCGTGCTCAACGGTCATACCATCGTGCTCAACGGTCATACCATCGTGCTCAACGGTCATACCATCGTGCTCAACGGTCATACCATCGTGCTCAACGGTCATACCATCGTGCTCAACGGTCATACCATCGTGCTCAACGGTCATACCATCGTGCTCAACGGTCATACCATCGTGCTCAACGGTCATACCATCGTGCTCAACGGTCATACCATCGTGCTCAACGGTCATACCATCGTGCTCAACGGTCATACCATCGTGCTCAACGGTCATACCATCGTGCTCAACGGTCATACCATCGTGCTCAACGGGTCATACCATCGTGCTCAACGGTCATACCATCGTGCTCAACGGTCATACCATCGTGCTCAACGGTCATACCATCGTGCTCAACGGGTCATACCATCGTGCTCAACGGGTCATACCATCGTGCTCAACGGTCATACCATCGTGCTCAACGGTCATACCATCGTGCTCAACGGTCATACCATCGTGCTCAACGGTCATACCATCGTGCTCAACGGTCATACCATCGTGCTCAACGGTCATACCATCGTGCTCAACGGTCATACCATCGTGCTCAACGGGTCATACCATCGTGCTCAACGGTCATACCATCGTGCTCAACGGTCATACCATCGTGCTCAACGGTCATACCATCGTGCTCAACGGTCATACCATCGTGCTCAACGGGTCATACCATCGTGCTCAACGGTCATACCATCGTGCTCAACGGTCATACCATCGTGCTCAACGGTCATACCATCGTGCTCAACGGGTCATACCATCGTGCTCAACGGGTCATACCATCGTGCTCAACGGGTCATACCATCGTGCTCAACGGGTCATACCATCGTGCTCAACGGGTCATACCATCGTGCTCAACGGGTCATACCATCGTGCTCAACGGTCATACCATCGTGCTCAACGGGTCATACCATCGTGCTCAACGGGTCATACCATCGTGCTCAACGGTCATACCATCGTGCTCAACGGGTCATACCATCGTGCTCAACGGTCATACCATCGTGCTCAACGGTCATACCATCGTGCTCAACGGGTCATACCATCGTGCTCAACGGTCATACCATCGTGCTCAACGGGTCATACCATCGTGCTCAACGGGTCATACCATCGTGCTCAACGGGTCATACCATCGTGCTCAACGGGTCATACCATCGTGCTCAACGGTCATACCATCGTGCTCAACGGTCATACCATCGTGCTCAACGGTCATACCATCGTGCTCAACGGTCGTACCATCGTTTTCAAAGGGTCATACCATCGTGCTCAACGGGTCATACCATCGTGCTCAACGGGTCATACCATCGTGCTCAACGGGTCATACCATCGTGCTCAAGCAGTTAGAGACCTGCTTTCTTAATTTGTCATTTTATTTACAAATTCAATGCCAGTTCTAGTTTACGAGACTTTCTTTCATCCACCTTACCAGAATCGCATTTCACTTCTTAACCAGCATTCAAAGCTCTATGTTTTTCTTTCTGCTGTGGTAACCAGTACTCGGGAGAGAGAAAAGAACGAGAGAACGTATGCTAATCAGATTTGTTTAAATATACACCAGCAAACTTTAGGGAATAAGAGATAAAATGATTAAGCGACTGACATGAATATGGAAAAGTTATATGAGACATTCGTACTTGCGAATGTATCTTTGACGACATTGAGTTACAGACATAATCAAGTGATTATCCATTATCAGAAACATGGCACTGGGATATCTACAAAGATAAGATATAGCAGAAAGATAGTGATTTTAACTCGTTTAGCCTCTTTGAGGCTCTGCTGCATGAGTGTTGCGTCTTAGTGTTGAGGCTGTGTCCATGATTGCCTTCTCTGTCGCCAGGATTTTTCGATTTTCTTGTAGTAAGAAGTCTTGAGTGACGACTTCGGGCAAGTTACGTTACGTTTTCTCTTTTCGTTAACACACTGAAGAAAATATAAGGCAAACAGCTTTTTCTTCTTTTCTTTTCTTTTGGAGGCTTTTAGAGCTGACGTCCTTTGCGTCACCATGTTGGATTGTTAATGCAGATCAGCCGCTCGGAGGGCTGTTTCTTTCCTATTGAGGCAGTGACGTCACGTCGTGATGTCAGGAAGAGTATCTCTTCCCCAAGAATGAAGTCATGTAACATCGCCCACGTCACGGTCTTTCTCTGTGGTGGCATCTCTAAGGCTAGGCAGGCAGATCGCTCCCTGGGCAAGATAGCTTGGCATTCCTCGCCCAAAAGGTGTTCACAAATGTCTTGAATTTACATCATTATAGGATGGTGAGTAGGATTCCTTTCTTCTCACGGTACAAACAACGCTGGCTTTTTGCGGGACAAATCCACTGTCCAAGACGAAGAATGTTGTCAAGAATGATAAAACCTGGAACAGCTTAAATCTAGTTGGTTTGAGGATACGTTGGGTTTATTTTTAACACACACACACACACACACACACACACACACACACACACACACACACACACAGTGTCACAAACAACGGTGGCGAAACAAGCAAATCTACTGCAACAAACAGAGTCACGAACAACTCTAGTGACACCAATAGGTCTCGTCCACAAAGAACACTTATAACCACAAACAAAACTCAAACCTCATACAACATGAATTATTCATGAACAACACTAGTACCAGAAGCAACACTGATGGCCACAGACAACCCGGAAGCCTCAAACAAACCAAGTGTTACCAATAACAGAAGTGCCGCTAGCACAACTACAGACACAGACACCACCGTGGCCACAAACAGCAACCCAGTGTCACAAACAATATTCATGCTATAGATAACAATGGTGCTAAAAGCAACACTCAGACTACAAACGCCACTAGAACCACAAACCACACTCGAAAACAAGACTTTGTCTCAAACCACAGTAACGCAACGAGCCATTTGCTTGGAATACTCCCTGCGTCACAAATAACGTTAGTGCCGTCGTAAGCAACTGTAAAGCCTAAAAACAACACTAGTAGTACAAGCAAGCACAAGTGTCACAAACAGCACTAGTGCCACAAGCAAACACAAATGCCACAATCAGCACAGCTATTACAAGCAAAACACAAACGACACCATTCCCTGTAAAACAAAATTTTCTGCCACAAGCAAAGCACCACAAACAACACTAAAGCCACCATCAAAGTGTCATACGCATTTCCAATACCACAACCGACACAAATGCCAGCAACAAGTGCTAGTGTTGCAGACAGCTCTGGTGTCAAAAACCACAATGGTGCCACAGATAACAGTATTGCCACTAACAATTCCTGTGCCACAATAAACTATGCTAATGCCACAAAGAACGACATCCTCACTACTAGCTCTACTGCTAACACCCATCTTGACTATCCAGTAGAAGTGAGGCCTTGTCTTCCTCTCCCACACAGCTCAATGGGCTCCACCATGCTCATAATGCCGCCAGCCGATCGACCATTCTCCTCTGAAGCATCACAAACCGGTATCCTGAAGACAAAACAAGCAGATAACTAACGCTGATTGAATCCTTGGCCTCATCTTGCTCTGATGGCCAGAAAAAGGATATTAGCAATTCTTTCACAAAGGTCATCTCGGAGTCGCAACCCCTTGCTCCGTTTTCTTCCAAGAGGCCTTAAAGAACCGACATCTTCTCTTTAACGGCCGGCATACGTTTACCATCTTCAGAGAGAGACATTATTATTGCCGTCGTTTACCTTTTGCCGCCGAGATACAAACCCCATTCATATTTAAAGAGGCCTCACATACCTCAACCCGGGCCAGAACTCGTGGTGCACCTCCGTGTCTTGCAAATAGCCTAGCTCCCCTCCCTCGTTACGGTAACCCCATTAAGGCGAGACTTGTCTAAGTGCCATTCTCCTACTGCAGAATGATAGCGAACCGTTTTCCACTTGGAAACGCTTTGGAACATCTTGTTGGGCTCTTCATTCCACTCACTATACATAAATTCAGCGTCATGAGAAATGAAATTAGTGAATCACTTACAGAATTCCTGAAATCCCGAAAGTCGTCATGAAACGGATTTCAGAACGGTTGAGAGAGATAGATAGATAGATAGATAGATAGATAGAGAGAGATAGAGAGAGAGAGAGAGAGAGAGAGAGAGAGAGAGAGAGAGAGAGAGAGAGAGAGAGAGGCGTCTAAATAAAGACCGAAACTTCATGAGGAAACATTTACATAATTTACTTCATCGTCGGAAATAATTTCCCTATTGTGCACTTTGGTCCTTATTGCCCTCTGCGATTTCGCATTCACTCTTGTCCAGTTAGTCTTTACGGGTTCTTTAACTCGGATCATAACTTTCACTTGCACACTTCGTTCGAGCTCACACTTTCGCCTTATCCTCCTCTTCGTGAAGTTGTGAATATTTTTTTTTTTTAACAGAAAGTCTAATCATACTAAACATCAACGAAGATTATGTAAATGTCATCATCCCTGGTTTACGTATCCACGCCCCCAACACATGTGTGTAAAAAAAAAAAAAAAACAACGATCACTTAAGAACTCCAACTTTGCTTAATTCCTTCCTCTCGTATCCCCTCAAAAAAGACGATCACGCATAACCTCAGAGGAGTTCCATGGAATCCACTTTTTATGACTCACGACACAGGCATTGTCCATCTAATGAAAGGATATCTGAATCCTCTATCTTCCTCAGCATTCCGGTGCCGCCTCCTTTACCTTGAACCTTCACGTGATACAACTGGACTGTTGCACATTTCTTATCCTCCCACACAACCCGTACATCCTCATCTTTGTTCTTTTATGTTACCCAAAAACGACACGGGCAACTGAATGCCCCAATCAAGGCAATCGCATATATACATATACATATACACACACACACACACACACACACATATATATATATGTATATATATATATATATATATATATATATATTTATATGTATATGTATATATGTGTGTGTGTGTGTTTGTGTGTGTGTGTGTGTGTGTGTGTGTGTGTGTGTGTACCCTAGCTCAAGCCACGTAACTATTTTATCGACCAACCATTAGGGGAGGTGGATGAACAGCTGGGTGGAGTATAGACCGACTGCCGCAGTTACGACCCGTGCACTCGACCCTGGGCGGCCCGTGAATTCACCACAGTCAACAACGTTAACCTCTACACCAGGGAGGTCCATCCTCCCACATTCACCCAGATAGCCTCTGTTTCCCGTGGCTCCCTCAGTTCAGAAACCCTTCATGTTCCTTCATACAGCTACCCTACTTACGAGACCTCACCATTCACCTCTTAATCAACTCATCTCTCTCGATATCCCAGTCTTACACAGGCAATATCATCCACATTTCCGTCCTCGATATGCAAAAGCTAAGTGACACACCTGCACCACCCTTCCACCCCCACACGAGCGCTGGACGAGGGAGCGGCTGTGGGTACAAATCTCTCCTTAGGCCCCAGCTGGGAGATCTGAACCTATTGTAAATGTCGTCCGCGGGAAGAATAAAGTAGATTCCAGATCGTCACTTGCGCATTGCTCCATTTACCCTCATACCACCTACCTCACCTTCTGTGCTATCCTCCCGTGTTGTCAGTGCCTATCCACCTCTCGCCCGTCCCGTCCTCCGCAAACCCCCTAGTGTCAGCCATGGCTTTGTCACGGACGGCAAACAATGCCATCCAATATCTCGCGACTTGAGATGGTGAGAATTGATTCAACGGCGGATGTCAGATGTTTGCAAATCCCCAGAAAGGAGAGTGGCAAATTACCTTTGTTGATTCATTTTGCCGAGCTTTCGCTGTAGAGGTTATATGCAAGCGTCACATAAAACTCGGAACATTATTAATGGTACATAAGAACACACATACGCATGTTATTGACGTAAGCTTGATATGTGTGTGTGTGTGTGTGTGTATAACTGTACGGGCAGGGATTTTGACAATCATGTTGCCATGTCTTTACTTCTGTGTGTGTGTGTGTGTGTGTGTGTGTGTGTGTGTGTGTCTGTGTGTATAAACACACGCACACTTGATGTTAAATGTAATTTTGATATTTCCCAAACCATTATGTCTCCTTTACACTTCTGACGTGATATTCTGGCGACCGATTAGATATACAGTTAACCCCGAAGTCTCTCACACACAGGCGTTCTTATGGCTTATTTCCTGATAGATTATGTGTATAACGGGGCCATTTGGTCCCCCTCTTTCTTCCACCCTCATCACCTTGTGTTACCTTGGGCTGAATTTCATCATCCACTTCGTCGTTTGTCTTGGTCCCTTTGTAAGATGATGCAATCCTCGTCATTGTTTTTATTTCTTTCGTGACCTTAGCATCATTTGCAAACATAGTCAAGCATTTAGCGGTTCCAAGATATTAGCCCTGTGTTTGCCCTTACGAAGATAATTATCTTATCCACCAAGGGAGTCTGCCCCTTATGCTTGCCTGAAAATCCTGCTCGTTTATTAACCTCTGTGTGGCACAGCGCCCAACGCCCACCGACGTCTCAGGTACACACAATCCATCCATCCACGTCTCTTATCTAAGACAGAGTTCACTGTCTTACAGTAGTCTTGGGGAATTGTTACACACGATCTATTTTACCTATGTCTATGTTGTCTTCCACTAGGACTCCCTTGGTGTAACGGTTAGTGTTCTTGGCCGTGACGCATTCACGGGCCGCTCAGTGTCGAGCCAGTAGGTTCGAATTCTGGCTACGGCAGTCAGTCCACAGTCAATCCAGCTGTTCATCCTCCCTATGGAGGTTGGTCGATGAATGGGTACCTGGCTCAGGCTAGGGTATATGTATATGAACAGCGTTAATGAGATGGTCTTGACTACGGCTTTAGTTGCCCTTGCCATCTCAGCTAACATATAAAAAGGAGTGTAGTTTTTAAGTAGTCATCCATATACGTTCTGTTGATCTTTTCCATAATCGTACAAACTAAACTCGTCAGACGGACTGATCTGTGGTTTAGGGCATCTTCACGATCTCCTTCATTAAAGATGGGCACGATGTCTGCTCTTTGCCACTTCCCTCGTTACACACCGTGCGTGTGTACTTACCTGTTTATGCTCCTACGAGGATGGAGTGCTACATTCTTTAGGCCCCATCACTTTCTCCTGTCATACATTTTTAAGCTTTTGTACGCTGTCTTGTATGCTGTCAGCATTCACGCTTTCTCCACTTGGATTATTCCGTTTATCCACGATTCCTATACAATAAGAGTTTCTATTTGTATAAGTGGATATGTATGTTTAAATATACATGCGTCTGTATGCTTGCATCCATGTGTGTGTGTGTGTGTGTGTGTGTGTGTGTGTGTGTGTGTGTGTGTGTGTTGATTTGTGCGTCAGCGTCTTTATGTATAACTGGGTGTTTATGAACGCACGTGTACTTCTCTTGTTTTCCCTGAACACTTACACAGATATGAATGTGTCTGCCTCTAAGTTGGCTAATATCTCGTCATCGCATCACATATCCGCTTGATATACACGGCGAGTTACGTCCCTGTTAGCACGGCCAGAGAACTCGAAACACTAACCGATTATATCTCTCTTTTTCTCTTACACATGTAAAGTTTAAGTTGAAAAATGTAGATTGAATGAGACAGAGGAGGGGAAAAGGCGGTAGGAAGATGAGAGAGAGAGAGAGAGAGAGAGAGAGAGAGAGAGAGAGAGAGAGAGAGAGAGAGAGAGAGATGCATGGCCTTCCCACAGCGATTGCCATTCAGTAGAGACGTCTGTTGGTCCTCTCTTGTGGCGTGCTGCAAGGATAAACATCCCGTGATTTCTCTGTCGGCTCCATCCTGTCCCTCAGGTTATACCGGCTTACGATGCGAGAGAAAGAGAGAGAGAGAGAGAAAAGAGAGAGAGAGAGAGAGAGAGAGAGAGAGAGAGAGAGAGAGAGAGAGAGAGAGAGAGAGAGAGAGAGGCTTTATCTGACATCAGCATCATCTCAGCTGCTCCAATCTCTTCATTAAGGCTCTTTCATTCCTTTTTGCTTTCGGGCCAAATTTGGAGTATTTTCGTCCACAGGATGACTCTCTTAAACACGTCCATCTCAAAGGACGATGTCGTGTTACCCGCCGTAAGAATTTCAGTACGCGACGTCCATTTGTTATGTAAAAAAGGAATCGATAAAGCCATGATTTAAAAGAAAATAAATCATCTCTGTCGACCGAGGTCCTTGAATAAGGTCTGATCGAAGTAATTCTCCCCATCACACACACACACACACACACATATGCACACACACACACACACACACACACACACACACACACACACACCCATCACACACACACACACACACACACACACACACACACACACACACACACACACACACACACACACTCACATAAACACACACACACACGCACACACACACACACACACACACACACACACACACACACCCATCACACACACATAAACACACACACACACACACACACATATATATATATATATATATATATATATATATATATATATATATATATATATATATATATATATATATATATGTATATATATATATATATATATATATATATATATATATATATATATATATATATATATATACATAGAGAGAGAGAGAGAGAGAGAGAGAGAGAGAGAGAGAGAGAGAGAGAGAGGAAGAATTGCATGTACTTTCCCACACTCCACAATATATATTTATTTATTTTCACAAGCAGAGTGCGACAGGCTCGGGCTTCCCCAGGTTACCAGCTCATTTACAAGTCACGCAACTGTCGACCACAACTTCGAGCAGAGCAAACAAGCTAGCTGGCCGGCCGCCCGCCATCAGCTGGAAATTTATTATGTTCGCACCGTGTGCACGATGGCACGGTCCTTGAGCATGACTGTACGATCCTGGAGCGTGACGGTACGGCCCCTGGGAGCTCGACGCTACGATCCTTGAGCACGGACGGTGCGACCAATGAATACGATGGCACAGCCTTTAAGCACGATTGCATGACCCTTGTGGCAGTACAGTGGTACGATTTTAGAGCACGACGGTACGGCCCTTAAGCCCGACGGTACGAGTCTTGAACCTCATCCTTTTGCACGATAGTACGACCCCACTTGAGCATGATGGGCGTAACCCCCTGATCGTGATGGTATATGACCTTTAAGTACGACGGTATGATCTGTGGGGGGGGGGGGGGGGCGGTGACGACCCCCAACATGACATCACAACACCCTGACCCAACAACAGCAAACATGCATCACAGCGCTACACACATGGAACAATGGTTTACCCAGAACAGAGTATCCGCATCTCCACAGAAGTCTTCATTCACCCTTCAAACCCACCCCGACAGACACGGATCCAGCCTGCACTCTCCACTCACCTTGAATGGACAATCACTCTCACACAACAAAACACCAAATATTCTGGACATCACATGCGACACAAGCATGACATTCACTCCCCCCCACACACACACACACCAAAAACACCGAAAAGGAAAAGAGAAACAACTTGTATATACTAAATGGGCGCTGAACTCTGATTGGTGCCAAGTCTGGAAAGAATCAGAATATCTTGGTATCTACAAAAGAAATCAATCGCTCCTCCCTAAACTACGCCTCACCTGCCTGGTTTTTCATATATATATATATATATATATATATATATATATATATATATATATATATATATATATATATATATATATATATATACATACTTTTTAATGCTTGTTCACTTCCTCCAGCTTTAGCGAGACAGTAAGAAGAACAGACGAAACAAGGGCCTCATTTATTATCATCCACTCTCTCAGCGTTATGGCCAGTGCAACAAAACAGAACCCACCATCTGCAGTTAAGCCCCACAGACCATTTCCTTGAGATCCCCTGACCGCTTCATATGCCTTGTGATGACGGTTCCTCATATGTACCTATAGATGCTGTGATGTCCTGCGACATATCCTCTAAAAGCTTGCATGATAATCTGTCAATGTCATGCATTGTAAGCTGTCACCAATATTACCCAGCCATGCTTACCTGTGTCCAAGTAGGCCGGCCAGTCGGGAGATAACTATGTAGGTTGTTGAGTGAGGGACGTTAGTGTTCATTCATACCTTAAGCTATAATTGTTATCTCTGTGGCAAGTGTATCCTATTCAACGAGGAACAACAATCAAGGGCCAAAGTCATTCGAACCTCACTTACCATACCTCGAATCTGAGCCATGAAACTCATAGAATGTAGTTCAAGTTCAAGACTACCGTTATCCACGTATCTGTGACACCATACCATATTTTTTTCATCTGTCTATCAATCGACCTATTTCCCCATCTATCCGTCTATATTACTATTCATATATGTATGATGAAAAACTCAAGCACCAATTTTTATGAAAGATTTCTGGTCTTACACAAGATCATCCTATATGTTCCTGCAGCCAAAAGGCTGCGTTACATCCAGTAGGGACAAGTAAACTCCTTTGTGGGGAGAAGCAATTTGACGAGACTGTACTTTCAATGATAGAGTTTTGCTGAAGGTGTAACCTCGTACAGGCGTCCTAGCTACGTCTCTTCGTTGTATATCAAGTGGCTGTTATATTTCTTTCTTGTATCTTCCCTGATGATGAGATCATTTTTATTATAATCATTATCATTACTGTTATATATGCTCCGTGGAAGGTATTTAGAGTACATGGTGTCGGAGGTAAGTTGCAAGAGGCAGTGAGACGTTTTTTATCGAGGATTTAAGGCTGGTGTACGAGTAGGAAGAGAGGAAAGTAATTGGTTCACTGTGAATGTCGGTTTGCGGCAGGGGTGCGTGATGTCTCCATGGTTGTTTAATTTGTTTATGGATGGGATTGTTAGGGAAGTGAGTGCAAGAGTTTTGGAGAGAGGGCCAAGTATGCAGTCTTCTGTGGATGAGAGGGCTTGGGAAGTGAATCAGTTGTTGTTCGCTGTTGATACAGCGCTGGTGGCTGATTCGGGTGAGAAACTGCAGAAACTGGTGACTGAGTTTAGTAAAGTGTGTGAAAGGGGAGAGTTGAGAGTAAATATGAATAAGAGCAAGGTTGTTAGGTTCAATAGGGTTGAGGGAGAAGTTCATTGGGAGGTAAGCTTGAATGGAGAAAAACTGGAGGATGTGAAGTATTTTAGATATCTGGGAGTGGATCTGGCAGCGGATGGAACCATGGAAGCGGAAGTGAGTCACAGGGTTGGGGAGGGGGCGAAGGTTCTAGGAGCGTTGAAGAATGTGTGGAAGGCGATAACGTTATTTCGGAGAGCAAAAATGGGTATGTTTGAAGGAATAGTGGTTCCAACAATGTTATATAGTTGCGAGGCATGGGCTAAAGATAGCGTTGTGCGGAGGAGGGTGGATGTGTTGGAAATGAGATGTTTGAGGACAATTTGTGGTGTGAGGTGGTTTGATCGAGTAAGTAATGTAAGGGTAAGAGAGATTTGTGGAAATAAAAAGAGTGTGGTTGAGAGAGCAGAAGAGAGTGTATTGAAATGGTTTGCTCACATGGAGAGAATGAGCGAGGAAAGATTGACAAAGAGGATGTATGTGTCAGAGGTGAAGGGAACGAGCAGAAGTGGGAGACCAAATTGGAAGTGAAAGGGATGGAGTGAAAAAGGTTTTGAGCGATCGGGCCTGAACATACAGGAGGGTGAAAGGCATGAAAGAAATAGAGTGAATTGGAATGATGTGGTATACCGGGGTCGACATGCTCTCAATGGATTGAACCAGGGCATGTGAATCGTCTGGGGTAAAGCATGGAAAGTTTTGTGGGGCCTGGATGTGGAAATGGAGCTGTGGTTTCGGTGCATTACACATGAGAGCTAGAGAATGAGTGTAAACGAAAGTGGACTTTGTTGTCTTTTCCTAGCGCTACCTTGCGCGCACGCAGGGGAAGGGGGATGCCATTTTTATGTGTGGCGGGGTGGCGCCAGGAATGGATGAAGGTAGCAAGTATGAATATTTCCATGTGTATATATGTATATGTCTGTGTATGTATATGTATGTATACGTTAAAATGTATAGGTATTTATATGTGCTTGTGTGGGTGTTTATGTTTCTACATGTGTATGTGGGTGGGTTGGGCCATTCTTTCGTCTGTTTCTTGCGTTTCCTCGCTAACGCGGGAGAAGCGACAAAGTGCATATATATAAATATTATATAATAATTTATATATATATAATAATATAAAATTGCCATCAGCGTGAAATGCATGTGCTTTACGTATGTGTCATATTGAAAGCATGTAGCGTTGGGTAACATGAAGTGTTGGCCTGATGTGAAAGGACTGTGTTTCGTGCATTATTAATGACAGTTATAACTAGTTAAACATGGTTTGTGTTTTTTATCCTAACTTATACTATATACATAGGATTATTTATATTACATTTATGGCATGGGAACAATAAGCAATATGAATTATGTACTATTATATATATTTAATTCTTTATACTATATATATGTAATTGAGTTAATAGTATAGTATATGCAGATGTTGGACATGATGTTATACATTGTATATTCATTTGGCCATTCTTTCTCTTTTCCTCCTGTGTACCGTCGCATGAGACACGGCGGCTGCCCATGCTTCTACCTGGCCATGGATCGAAAATACATTCACTTTATTGCCTGAGACTTTAACTACCCTTTTGAAGTGTTATCTTTTTCCATCTGACTTTTATATGAAATCTCACAAAAAACGGGTGTAATATCCTGGGCGAGCAACACTTAAACGATTTCCTCCAAGATGTTTGGGACGATCTTTTCCTTTTTTTTCTCTCCCCTTTTTTTCTCATGGTATTTGGTCCAAAATTTTCATGCGTTATAGTCTGCCTTTGGAGTACGTCGACTTCATTAACACGCTAGGTGCGAACACTGGTCTCCATTGAGTGCGTTGACCTCAGTAACTCAAACTACGACAGCTTAGCCCCCCCCCCCTTGAGTGCGCCGACCTCACTCGCACTTTAGGTACGAATACTTGACCCCCCTCTAGCATGATGACCTCACTCGCATTTTGAATACCAGGACTTAACAACCTTAGTACGACGAGTAAAAACCCCTTAGCACCTTGAGCATGACGACTTAATCCCCTTAAGTTGGACGACTGAATCCCCCTTGAATGCGACGACTTAGCCCTTGAGTACGACGACTTGATAAAGTCTCTCTGAGGACGAAGTCAACCCTTTGGTACGATAACTGAAGCCTTCCCGCTCAAGAGGTTCTCTTATCGTACACAAGGTGTGAAGTTGTTGTACTCAAGGAATGTCAATGATATTTCTCTGACGCGATTACTCATCATTTGCCAGGGTTTCATAAGTGAAGTAAGACCCACCGATGCGAAAGGAAGAGAAGAGGGAGGAGCCAATGAGACGAGCAAACAAGAAAACTAAGAGGTAAACAATCGAGATGCGTAGCAGACTAGACAGGAAACAAATCAAGAAAGCAAGGACACAGGCAAACAAGCTGGTAAACAAAGAGTAAAGCAAACAAAACTAAAAAACTACCAAGTAGGCAGGCAAGCAAGCAAACAAGAAAGCATGCTAGCCCAGAAAGAAAAACAATCAATAAAGCTAGCAGACAGGCAAAGAATCTGGCAAGCAAGCAGTCAGGCAAATACAGAAAAACAAGGAAGCCACCAAGCAAGAAAGCAAGCAAGCAAGAGGGCAAGCAGTCAGGCAGGCAAACAAGTAGGCAGACAAGTCAAGCCCTCCGCGGTGGGATTGTGGCTAATGGACCCAGCAACTTGGCGCACACGACTCTCCCATAAAAACCGTGGCGATCGCTAATGCATGAACATTAAACGCAAATAATTAACAGTAAAATGCGTTACAGATTCAGAGAAATTCTCCAGTCCCCCGGCGCTCTGGCATATCTGATCCACATGGCCCGTGGAATCCCCGTCCTCCTTTATGTCTGCGATTAGCAGCATTTAGGAACCAGAAGGTGTAACCCAACCTTCATTTAATCTTAAGCTGGCGCAGGTGGAACGCGCATCGGTGCTTAGCGAAGTGAGACTACATTGGTTAGCGATCGCCGCTCTCTCTCTCTCTCTCTCTCTCTCTCTCTCTCTCTCTCTCTCTCTCTCTCTCTCTCTCTCTCTTGAAGATTGCCCATCATTGTGGTCTTGGAGTTTGCCCATCACCGTGGCGCTGATGTTTTAGCCAACACTGTGGTCTTGGGGTTTGCTCGTCATAGTGGGTTTTTTGAGTGTGTCCATCACCTGTGGTCTCTGAAGTTAAACAGACCATCTTCTTGGTCTTGGAACTGGCCAAAATGTTGTCGTCTTGAAGTTAGCCAGTGTTGCCAGTCTTGGAGTTTGTCAGACGTTCTGGACTTGATCATTTCCCATCAATGATTGCCTTGAAGTTTGCCCATCACACTGGTCTTGATGATTACCCATCAATGATGTCCTGCAGTTTGCCTATCACTCTGGTCTTGATGATTACCCATCAGTGTCGTCTTTGAGTTTGCCCATCAATCTGTTTGAGATAATTACCCATCATTGGTGTCTTGGAGTTTGCCCATCACTCTGGTCTTGATGATTACCCATCATTGGTGTCTTGGAGTTTGCCCATCACTCTGGTCTTGATGATTACCCATCATTGGTGTCTTGGAGTTTGCCCATCACTCTTGGGTTGATGATTACCCATCATTGGTGTCTTGAAGTTTGCCCATCACTCTTGGGTTGATGATTACCCATCATTGTGATCTTGAAGTCAAGCCATCATTGAAGGCATTTCTGTCATTGTCTTATCGATAATATTTGCGACCCTCGTATGCTGTTGCTGTGGTCATGCGCTGTTACTTCTCGAAGCTGATGATCATTGATTTATATTCCTATGAGTTCACGGGGAAACTGAAACACGATAAGCTCCCAAGTGCACTTCGTTGTATATCAGCTGACTTATATTTCTCTCTTGTATCTCCCGTGATGATGTGATTATTACACGAAAGTGCACTAGCGAACTTATCGTGTTTCATTTCACCCGTGAAGTCATAGGAATATATATATATATATATATATATATATATATATATATATATATATATATATATATATAAAATGCGTGTGTGTGTGTGTGTGTGTTTGTGTGTGTGTGTGTGTGTGTGTGTGTGTGTGTGTGTGTATGTGTGTGTGCAAAAAGGCAGAACCTTCACTTCACCGTGATGAGGTATATGCACAATCAACACTTATTTTCTTTTTCCAGTGGTATATATATATATATATATATATATATATATATATATATATATATATATATATATATATATATATATATATATATTTTTTTTTTCTTTTCTTTTAAACTAATCGCCATTTCCCGCGTTAGCGAGGTAGCGTTAAGAACAGAGGACTGGGCCTTTTTTGGAATATCCCCACCTGGCCCCCTCTGTTCCTTCTTTTGGAAAATTAAGAAAAAAAAAAACGAGAGGGGAGGATTTCCAGCCCCCCGCTCCCTCCCCTTTTAGTCGCCTTCTACGACACGCAGGGAATACGTAGGAAGTATTCTTAATCCCCTATCCCCAGGAATAATATATATATATATATATATATATATATATATATATATATATATATATATATATATATATATATATATATACCTCGCAAACGCGGGAGACAGCGACAAAGTATAAAAAAAAAAAAAAAATATATATATATATATATATATATATATATATATATATATATATATATATATATATATATATTATCCCTGGGGATTTTGGGAAAAAATGCTGCCGTCCCATTCCCTTGCCAAAGAGAGCGACTAAGAGGGGCGGGAGCGGGTGGCTGGAAATCTCCCTTCTTGTATTACTTTCCAAAAGAAGGAACAGAGCAAGGAAGCAAGTGAGTCATCTGTTCTTAACGCTACCTCGCTCACGCGGATATTGGCAATCATATATATATATATATATATATATATATATATATATATATATATATATATATATATATATATATATATATATATATTTACACATATATATGTATATATCTATACATATAAGCTCAGATCATTCTGCTTACTACCACACCTCTTTCAATACATCCATCCCCTCCTGTAGTTTTGCATTTGGACGCACAAACTCGCAACTCTATGGCACCGTCGGGACGACTAAACCCTGAAACATACATAGAGTCATTGCTCTTGCAGACAATGGCCTCTCCTTCCACACCCGCTGCAGAGTTCTCCTCCCTAAATGTAGGAGCAGATCGTCGACAGATCAGCATTTGACGCTAGTGTGATTCCAATGTTCTAGCTCCTCCCCCACATACAGTGCACCCTCATCTTGTACTCAGTATCCACAGCAGATTTACAAAGGTATGTGAAAGGAATTCGAATAGTAGCAACAAACCACTGGATTTTATCGAGGATGTATGTCATAGCGGAAGAGAACAGGAACTCGTAGATTGCTGCAAGACGAGTGGGTGTGGTGAGCAATCCCTTCCTGTTGTGTGGTGAGTTGCTGCGTGTTACTCAGTGTAGTGTTGATAATGATGGTAGTCCTCAACAGTGATAGTAAGGCTATCATACTCCAGGATCCGCTAGAGTCTTTATGATTATTCTTCAGCAGTTTACATGATATTCATTAGGGTCACCGATACTTTCATCAGTACCACTATCTCGTTTTGGCAATAACAGTTATGATAGTAGTGTGAATGATGGTAATAATAATAATGATAATAATAATAATAATAATAATAATAATGATAATGATAATGATGATTATAATGATAATATTAATAATAATGATTATAATAACATTTCATTATCATCATTATTATCATTATTATCATTATTATCATCATCATTATTATTATCATTTTTATAATAATCATAATTATTATTGACAAGCTTCTCTTCCGGCATTAAGACTTGGATGACGTGCCTGTGCACCAGCAGGGTCCAGGGGGTCGATATAAGCGATGAGGCGACGTACATTGTCCTTCACTCCTTCCCTTCCATCAGTCTTTACTCCTCACGTCCCCACAGATCATGCAGCACGTTGCTTTCTCCTCCTCTTCCTCCTCCTTCAACTCATCATCCATTAATTCCTCACACTGCTTCCTCCACCGTCACTTTCTTTCTCAGTTTACCCGTCGATCTCAGTTCGCCGGTCTCCTCTCAGTGTTGGCTCCAACGCGTCTCAGGCTTTGTCAGGGTGCCTTTGGGTCATCTCGACTCCCGGAGCCAGCCCCTAAGATCGTGGACTGGCCGAAACCCGAGGCCTGGCAGGAGTCTGCGTCGGGTGGTTCCCCCTTGCGCGTGCTTTGATTCCTGGGCGAGATAACTTGTCCTCTTTCATTTATGTTCTCGACAGAAAGACTTCATCCATCATGGCCAGGATGTTTTTCTTGGTCCCGTAGCAAGAAGAAGGAGAAGGAAGAAGAAAGAGAGAGGAGAAAAAAAAATCGTGCCAACAGGTTGCGTTACCCTGTCGACCTTAATCAAACGAAACGTTCTTATCAACCTCCTCTCTCTCTCTCTCTCTCTCTCTCTCTCTCTCTCTCTCTCTCTCTCTCTCTCTCTCTCTCTCTCTCTCTCTCTCTCTCGCACACACACACACAAACACACATTCTTTGGACCTCCACTAGTGTGGGCGATGTCGTATGCGCTCAACGTAGCCCCACTTGCAATATGTACCATACGACTGCCCTTCACATAGGAGTTACAGTTCAGCTGTCACCTCGCACGGTTATTGGCGCCCAGATATAACATTAGACTATTGTTTTTGGAATATATCTTCATGTCGATATCTTTACCTATAGATACGTTATCTCCCCCAAATCTCACATTATCATAATTTTCGTCTCCATTTCATGGCCTATCGATCCTCGTCTCTCTCCCTGATTTCCGTAACATTGCCTCTCATTCTCCGTGTGTCAAGGGCCATTAATGCATGTTGCACCTTCCTGGAAACGACGTTGAACTCCCGCGTCACAGGGTATCATGAAACTGTCGTGTTCCTCAGCTGCTCCTCATGGTACTAATGACACCAGCTAACACGTTCCACTCTAGAGTTTGGTCAGCTGTACTTCACATGGAGTGTGGACGGATAAGTGCACTTACGAGGCTAATACCCTGGTATCTCCACTCCTCTTCTCTCTCTCTCTCTCTCTCTCTCTCTCTCTCTCTCTCTCTCTCTCTCTCTCTCTCTCTCTCTCTCGTCATCGGTATCCCTATCTGTCTACTTATCTATCCATGGATCGATCTTTCTGCCTGTCTGTCAGCAGAGCCGCCAGCCTTCCCTTCCGAGCCCCTTGTGTCTCTCCCTCCACAAGCCTCCAGTCCTCTGATCGATGTGAGTCGAGTTCTCTCATCAGACAGACGATGTACAACTCGTCAACCGGCTCTTCCTCTTTCACTTTCCTGCATCTACTCCTCCTTCTCCTCCTCCTCCTCTTCTTCCTCCTCCTCCTCTTCTTCCTGTCGCTATTACTCATTCATTCTTCTGCTTTACCCACCTGTTTCATTCTCTCTTTTTATCACTTTCTTGTGATCCATCCGTCCCATTTCCTTATGTATATAATTCGTTTTTTTTTTTCTTTTTTCTTTTGGAAAAACGCAATTTTTTCGTCTAATCATTTCCCTCCCTCGTGATCAAAGAGACCCACCCATGTCTCCTTTTCCAATGCCCGTTCCTAATCCATGACCTTCTCATTCCACGACCCCATTCCCCGACCATGACCTTATCCCCCATCCCCGAACCATGACCTCATCCCACTACCCCATTCCCCAACCATGACCCTCTCATCCCACTACCCCATTCCCCAATCATGACCCTCTCATCCCAGTACTCCATTCCCCAACCATGACCTTCTCATCCCACTACCCCATTCCCCAACCATGACCCTCTCATCCCAGTACTCCATTCCCCAACCATGACCTTCTCACCCCACTACCCCATTCCCAACCATGACCCTCTCATCCCACTTCCCCTATTCCCCAACCATGACCTTCTCATCCCATTAACCCATTCCCCCATCATTCCTTAGCACACACTCCCTTTCCATCCCCCTTAAACCCTCCTCCTCCTCTTGGTTAAACCTCTTGATAAACCTTGGCCCCGACACACGCGCCCACAGTGACATTGCCAATTTTAACAGTGTGACGATAGATTCCTGAGGCCGGCTGGACACGTTTAGCGCGGCGCCCAACAATGCAGCGATAATGTAGCGAGAAATGGCTTTCAAATTGGCCAGACTAGTATAGCGCGATGGGTTGAGATAGCGGGACGATCCGCTTAAGTTTAGCGGCTCAGGCGGAACTTCGGGG
Organism: Panulirus ornatus; assembly: GCF_036320965.1. Taxonomy (NCBI): domain Eukaryota; kingdom Metazoa; phylum Arthropoda; class Malacostraca; order Decapoda; family Palinuridae; genus Panulirus; species Panulirus ornatus. The sequence continues at coordinate 61,071,203 of NC_092225.1, forward strand.
GACTTGTGGTGTTCGATGAACACCTGCCGGTGATAGGTAGGGTTGTGAATGGCCCGTGAACACCTGCTGGTGGTAGGTGGAGTTGTAAGTGGCCTGTGAACACTTGCTAGTGAGATGTATGGTTGCAAGTAGCCTGTGAACACTTGCTGGTGATAGATAGGGTTGTAAGTGGCCTGTAAACAGTTGCTGGTGATAGGTAGGGTTGTAAGTGGCCTGTAAACAGTTGCTGGTGATAGGTAGGGTTGTAAGTGGCCTGTAAACACTTGCTGGTGATAGCTAGGGTTGTAAGTGGCCTGTAAACAGTTGCTGGTGATAGGTAGGGTTGTATGTGGCCTGTGAACACCTGCTGGTGATAGCTAGGGTTGTAAGTGGCCTGTGAGCACCTGCTGGTGATAGGTAGGGCTGTAAGTGGCCTTTGAACACCTGTTGGTGAAAAGTGGGGTTGTAAGTGATCTGTGAACACCTGGTGATAGGTAGTGTTGTAAGTAGTCTGTGAACACCCTCTGATGATATGTATGGTTGTGAGTGGCTTGTGAACACCCTCTGGTGATAGGAAGGGTTGTAAGTGGCCTGTGAATATGAGTTGGTGGTCAAACACACTTGGGGTAGGTTCTGGTGTTCATGGGTGATGAACACACACTTGTGGTATGTCCTGGTTTTTTCTTGGATGATGAACACAGATCTGTGGTAGGTGCCGGCGAACGTGGGTGATGAGCACAAATTAGTGGTAAATGCTAGTGTACGTGAGTGATGAACACACACACACACACACACACACACACACACACACACACACACGCTAGTGGTAGGTCGTGGTGTACGTGGGTGACGAACACTCACAGGTTGTAGGTGCTAATGTACGTGGGTGTAAGTTGGTGATGAATACGACGAATACTTGAAGGTAATTAGATTGTGGTGTCAAGGAGTAACTACACTTCTATGATGGTGGGTGAGGAGTGTAATGAGTAGTGGTGGTGTGACTGGGAGTTCAAAACCTGTTGAATGTAAGTGGTGATGCTGGCTAGTGGCGAGTAGGGCGGAAAATGGTGCCCACTAATGGGTGCCTAACACAAGGTGGGTGGGTAGTCAGTGGCGGTATTAGTGAGCTACGAGTTTGTCATGGGTGTTAGGTGAGTATGAGGACTAGTGGCGTGGCTGGCAATAAGAACACATCGTAAGTCAGGAGGAGGGTGGCCGTTCCCAGGACGTGGACACGAAATTACAATTACGTTCTCCAGTCATTCGTGAGACCACTTCTCCTCCCCCCCGCCCTTTTGGTGGAGGCTTTAGTAATCTATCTGTACGTGTGTGTGTGTGCGTATGTGTGTGTGTGTGTGTGTGTGTGTGTCTCGCTGCTGCCGGTGTGGTCAAAGTGGTGTGAAAATGAATTGATCCTTCCCCCGATGAACGTAACCCACATGTGATACTCTCGATCTCCTAACAGGTATGGATTAAGCTGATTGACTTTCTCACGCCCATTGAAGCGGTCGGTCCGGGAGACAAACCCATCCAATCAGCGCAGAGCTGACCGTTCACCAGGTATGTGTTTTTGTCTCAAGTTTCTCAGCATTTGACTTTGATACATTTCTCTTGTCTTTGTTGTATTTGGTTTTGGTAACAAGATGATTAGGGCAGCAGGAAGAAATTTGTTTGTACCGATCTTAAGGTAAAATATTGCTTACGATTTAGATACGTATATATATATATATATATATATATATATATATATATATATATATATATATATATATATATATATACGTATATATATATATATATATGTATATATATATATATATATATATATATATATATATATATATATATATATATATATATATATATATATATATATATATGCAAAATAGAAAATTTATGAAATAGTTTTTTAAGAAGAACTGAAGAATGTTGGGCCAGTTTTATCCAACAGATGAAGCGTCTTGTACCAAGCCCATGCTGGATATTTTAAGCGACGTTGTTTGGTCTGTCACGACAACGTAAGCGGCGACCGGTATTTTGAGCTGGTACTTTGGGAGCCGCGAACACACACACACACAGTGGGTGGATGAGCACTCGACACAGACCTCCTCCATAGCGAATCCTATTCGTATGGATTCCACTGTTGTTGTCCACATGTAAGAAACATCTTGATGTATTTTCTCTTAACCAGCGTGATTCTTCCCATACATTTCCCAGGATCGTTGGTCAGTAATCGTTTCTTAATCATAGATTGAGAGGTGATGATTTCCGTATAATCGTAATTGGAATTCATTAGCCAATTCATATGATTTAAGTCCGTCTTGCAGCTTCTAGTTTTAATTTAAATGTAGGATTGGTGGCGTCCATGGGAAAAGCTGCGTTAGATGGGTATTGATTCGAGTTGTTGGTATGAATTATCTTCTGTTTCGCCACTAACATTTGGTCAACTAAAAATGGTCTCCAGCTGTTGGTTGCTCTAAGTGGGATGGGTTCTATTGGTGTTGGTTACTGTAGCTCGGAGGATGAAACTGTTCTTGGTTAGGTTAGCTGGGAGGGTGAAACTTGTTGGTTACTGTAGCTGGGAGGGTGAAACTTGTTGGTTACTGTAGTTGGGAGGGTGAAACTTGTTGGTTACTGTAGTTGGGAGGGTGAAACTGTTGTTGGTTACTGAAGCTGGTCTTGTTAAACTATTATTGGTTACTCTAACTCTGCAAGTTACACTGTTGTTAGTAACTGTAGCTGGAGAGGTTGTTTACTTTGGCTGGACGGGTTATATACTCGGGGAGAGATGGTTGTGGTAGCGCTAGTGTTGGTTACCGTCGTTGGCTGGTTTAGGTTATAGTTGGAATGAAGCGTAAAGGCTTAACCTTAGGTATATCAAATCGTTCATAATGGCATAGCAATCCGCCAATAACTCAGTCTTAGAATTACCCAGATACCTTCATCGTTTGTCTTCTATTCATATACAGTAATACTTGCACTCCCATTAAAACTTGTTCATGCTCATATACTCATATTCCGGTTCTTATTTAGGTACGTATTCTTTCTTATACTCGGTCCATGTAGTCACAAGTGCTGAGAATCGTGTTACATATGTTAGATGATGTAGGGTTTGAAAGTGCCAAAAACCATGTAGTTAAGCATAGGGATGATGAGGATGTATCGGGAGATCATCCCAAAGTGACTTTTGGTCGTCAAAGGATAATTGGATGCATAACGTGTTTTACATACTGACTATCCAGTGACAGTGCTGTAAGATGGTAGTAGAGTCATTGATGCAGACATCTTTAGAGACCTAGGGACACTAACCACTGTGGGCTCCATAGCATTGCTGTTGCGTTCCCTCTCCCACACAAAGGGTAGAGGTTCGAACTCTTCCAGTTGGACGGTATTATGTATTCTATGAAAGTGCTGTCTTGCTGCTATATATATATATATATATATATATATATATATATATATATATATATATATATATATATATATATATATATATATATATATATATATATATATATATATATATACACATATATATGATATTTGCGTGTGTCTGAGTATATAAAGTATATGGGATACCCATAATTGAGGCATTCAATTGTCTGTGCTGTCTCAGCTCCTACGAGATATGAAATATTGTAAAGGAAAGAGCCTTCGGCGCTCAGAATACGAAACCACCGAATTGTGAAATCAGGAAACAAAATTCTGAGTAAAATCCTATCTTAAACATTCTCATAAGTTTTTCTAGAAAAGCAAAAATCTAGGCATTTACAGAAACAGTTGTGTGGTGGGCTCCATTTTCCTAAGCAGCATTATAGTTTCGGATGAAGAGCGAGTCACCGCGCCAGAATCTAGACTTATCGTCAAACCAGATAGATCGGAGTCTTGCGCTCCTGACAAATAACAGTGAAATAATCTTTTTTTTTCTCCTGGTAAGAAGATTAACCAAGTCAGCCGGGAGTATTTATCATATACTTAGGGAGAGGAGCCGACCAGACGTCTGAAGCTCCTGCTTATAATCCCAAACACACGACGCCTGACTCACCTCACTCGCTACGACTCAACTCACTCACTCACCCTCACCTCACTCGCTACGACTCACCTCACTCACTCACCCTCACCTCACTCACTAACACTCACCTCACTCACTCACCCTCACCTCACTCACTAAGACTCAACTCACTCACTCACCCTCACCTTACTCACTAAGACTCACCTGACTCACTCACCCTCACCTCACTCACTAAGACTCACCTTACTCACTAAGTCTCATACCCCGTGTGGCGTCCTAAACTCTCTCCAGCCAAACCTTCTACGACGTTGAACACCATCACTTGCATCTAGCCCCATTCATCCGAACCATTTTACATTTCCTCACCATCCCCATTACAGCCCTATACATAATGCACTTCGCAACACCCTCATGAAGCCTCATCCATCCAAACCCCACTACACCTCCCCCAACACCATCATGTCACCATCGAGCTAAACCATACCCCACTTCTCGAACAGCCCCATCCCTTGAACAGTTAATGGGTCCATTTCCCACCCCATAACCAATCCTCTTGAGCCATCCCTGTACCTCTTCACACACACACACACACACACACACACACACACACACACACACACACGCCCACTGCCCAGTCACCGTGCACTTCATGGGACTTATCGCCCTGGGGTCCAGTATTCAGCCAGCTCTAAGTCATTGCACACCATCTGACCCTTCCCAGCGCAGCCCGCCGCCAGACGAACCCTACCTCCGAGGGCTAACCCAGAGCTCCCACACACATCCTCTCATTCACCTTATGAGTCAACACCCTCCTCCCACCTCTCTCTCTCTCTCTCTCTCTCTCTCTCTCTCTCTCTCTCTCTCTCTCTCTCTCTCTCTCTCTCTCCAACACTCGCGAGTCTTGCTGCTCACACCCCAACAATCACATGTCACACATTATGTTATATATACACCCAGAAAACTCATCTTGCATCTGATATTGCTGAATGAATCACCTGTCTGAGTGATTTCCATTTCATCGTCTTTTCTTATGTCCCTTCCTTGTCTTTCCCTCCCTTCTTCCATGTCCTCTTCGTTTCTTTTTTTTTTCTTTTACACAAAGTCTCTTTCTGCTGCTCCCCTTTCTACTCCACCTTCCATATTTGCAGTTCTTCCTTTGCCATATATATTTCTTCCTCTGCTCCTCCTAGATTTGTGTACATTCCTCCTTTGCCAGCCTTCAGGCTAGGGGTTAAAGACCCTAACTTTGCAAAATCAGTTCCCACAATAGGTTCACTAATGCCCTCAATCCACATTATGTAAGTGTGGATGGAGTTACAGAGGAAATGATAGATAGATACCGTGTCCGTGTGTCTGTCGCTCTAATTGTTCTGCCTGTATTTCTTCCTGTGTGTAAATATCTAGCATTTTTGTAATAGTTATGTATCTGTGCTCATGGTGAAGGGGGTTTATATTCAAGGGTTTTATCATATAGGATTTCCAACTCCCAATGATAACGTTAATGTACATCCCCATCTAACCCGATCCACATGTTCACGTATCCCAAACATCAAAACAATGGTTCTCCTAGTGTTGTCTCACTTCAGTAAGCTCTGCATTTAATTTCTTCTAACAGCACTCGACCCATTTCATCGAAAGTAATTTACAACGTAACAACATGCCTGCGTGTTCAAATAGAAAGCTCACCCCCAGCCTCACACATCTATAACCCCCCCCTTTCCCCCTCAAAGAACAAAAAAAAGAAGACAATGCATATACACACCATAATGATCCAACAAGCACTAAATAACCACTTTTCCAACCTAGTTTTAGAAAATTACCCCACCACTCATACAATCATCTGACACTACACTCTCCAGACATATGCGGGTTGCACTTTTCCATACAGGATCTGAACACCACCATCTCCACATCAGTGCAGACTCAAGTCCTCTTATTGTCAAGACGCAACCTCCGTATAGAAGTTATTCAGCATCGACTTTTACATTGTCCTGTACTCATCTCAGACAGATATACATACACACACCATCGCCACACTCCTAGATGTACGACTCCTCACAGTGGACGTGGCCGGCTTCATGAGCGCTGCTTTGACGATATATGTTATCTTTACATTAAATTTCTATGATTGTAGTATAATCGTGATGTTTCTGAGGCTATTCCAGCACGTTTTGTTGAGTGTGCTCAGGGTCATACTGAGTGCAGTCGGGCTTTGCTGAATGTAGACAGCATTATTTATACTGAATGTGGTTGGGGATAGCAATGAACTCAGTCAGGGCTATCCGAGCATATTAAAGGTTAAACTGAGTGCAGTCAGGTTTATGCCGAGTGCAAACGGGATTGATACTGAGTGCACTCAGGGTGGTAGTGAGTGCAGTCAGGATTATACTGTGATAGGCAGCCCAATGACAACCTCACTCAGTGTGGTAAAGACACTCGGTCTTTGACCATGACCCTTGTCCACTCAGGTCCTCCTGTTTCCTGAGTGCTTTCCTCGTGCCTTCTGAGTGCCTCACGAGTGCCTCCTGACTGTCTTCTGAGTGCCCCCTGAGTATATCAATAAAAAGACGTGAAAACAATCGAGGATGAATTTCATGCCTTTGGAAAAGCATTAGATTGGAAAAACGTCTTACTGTATAGCAAAATTTAGGAGGGATAGGCGGGAGGGGCAAGAGGGAGATAAAGAGATGGATGAACACGGAGGGATGAGAAGGAAGAAGTGGATGGAGGGAGATGCGACTAGGTAAAAGAAATAGAGAGAAGGGAGGGAACGACAGATCCTTCTCATGTGATTCAGGGTGTGGAGAATCTGACTGTACCTTGTGTGTTCCGGATGTATGTAGTATATTGGACTCCAGTCGTATCGCCAGTGCTTGTCTGGAATCATATTCATTCTTCCTGTACAGAGAGGGAGTTCTACACTCGTAGGACCCTCTCTCCTGACCTGCCAATGCGCTCACGTATTCTACGCTTGTAAGGCCTCCATCTCACGTACTCTCGGATGTGCTCACGTGTTTTACCCTCGGGGGAGCTTCCTCCTGCCTGGACTGGTCTGGTTTAGCCACTGATCGATTGTCATCATTGGCCTCACGTCTTTCTCTCAAGGAGAGGCTGGTGGGTGGGGAGGTTAGTTTTGCCAGGGAGTATAAATCATAAGCCTGTCAGGTTTTAATGATTGGAAATTTACTGTCATGGAACCACTGGAGATTACGCCAGCCAAGCAGATCATCAGGGGCCACAATGACTGTGCTTTTGGATAATTAGACCTGCGGTACAGTGGCCAAATACATAGTACGAGTGCATGTGGTCTTGGAGTTTATTCTTGAGCCCTTGAAGGATTTCGGTTGATGAATGTAGTACGTTCACGCTGACGGTCTTAATCACCCTGACAGTTGATAAATCTAGAGGCCAGACAACCAATCCAACCTGCATTAAAATGGCCATTATCTGTACTGGAGGCGTGTATGGTCTTATCTTGAACACCCGAGAAAGATATTGTCAGTTATGTCGATATGTGGTTCTGAAAACTGACGTTGTCGACCTTATCGACCGCTGGCAGTGTTTATGCCCATAAAGCCAAAAGAATTCAACCCACCTACAGTACAGGTCCTTTCATGATGTATGAGCTGAGGTCTCAAAAACCTTCAGCCATTTGTTGTTTAACATTGTCATATTCCACTCCGATACTGGACACACTTCGTGTAAAAGACTACGCTCATCATGACACCAGGATTACTGAGGAATGTAGCAATATGCTGATGATGCTAACATGTCGCTTATAGGTAGCAGACACACTGGCTCAGATTGTTGAGAACACGTGAAGAGGCTGTTTACATTCTGTTTTGGATCATATTTAGGGTCGTTAGGGCGTCTTTTATTGCCACCTATTTCAAGCGCGTGTGTGTGTGTATGTGTGTGTGTGTGTGTGTGAGAGAGAGAGAGAGAGAGAGAGAGAGAGAGAGAGAGAGAGAGAGATCCATGGTAAGCGAGTAAAAAGCAATCAACTTAAAGGAGTCATTAAGTAATCAAACTTGAAATACTTTGATTATCTTGAATGCCACTCCAGGAAGAAACCCCCCCCCCCCCCACACACACACACATTGCACCTAAAGAATGTACAGAGAAGAGCAACAAGGTGATACCAGAATCAAGAAAGCTGGGTTGCAAAATAAGACTAGCGTGGAAGAGAGAAAGGTGAGACGTGACCTGATCATAAATTCATGAAACAGACTGATGACACAGGCAGTGAATAGTTCTTCGAGAGATGTAGGTATAGAACAGCCCGGGGACATAACATGAAACTAAGCAAGAAATTTAAGAAAGATGTGAAAAAGTAATTTCCTAGTATAAGAAAAGTAGTTGAAGAGAATGAAATGAATGAAGACGTGGGTAATATAGACAACATACAGAAATCTAAGAAGCTGTATGATATTAGAACGTTCAAGTGATGGGGCCCGACGAGTTTAAACTTTTAACTGTAGAGGCGAAGCAGGTGATTCCAAATTAGTAATTACCTACACACACACACACACACACACACACACACACACACACACACACACACACACACACACACACACACACACACACACACACACACACACATACATACACACGCACACATACAAAAACACTTGGCTTGGGCTGGGCTGTGTGTGTATACAAGTAAGAGTGATGACATGATACATGGACAAGGTTAAGAGAAGGGGGCAACACCAACACAAAGCTCTCTCCCTGGAACACACAAATGGCAGTCACAACAATCACACACACACACACACACACACACACACACACACACACACATGGAGGGGACCTCCTCTTTCGGCAGACGACGCTCCTTCTTCACCAGCACCACTGGCACCAGCGCCACCGGGCAAGGTGTAATGGTCATTGTGTGACGGGCGGGAGGTGGTGAGGCGTTGGGTGGAACATCCGACTCATGCTCTGAAGGGATGATGCCACATGATATATGATTCCCCGGACTGTGATTACGTTCATTTCTCTGTTATTGTACCCAAACTGTGACGACGAGAGATCTGGTGGCGTGGCCGCCAGCCAGGCCTTCAATAGTTGCCAGACGTAAACATCTCTGTTACTTTCGTGTGCCTGACGATCGTTAAGCTGGAAGGTAATTATGGAGGGTGTGTGTTACGTAAGGTAATGCACAAACTAAGTCGTGGTGATCACCTTTCGTAATAGAATTAGGCAAGACGTTAATTGTGAAAATGAAAAACAGGGGTTTGACGCGACGAGGGAGCACATGATGTGTTTTGAAGGTGCTTCGTTGTCCTTGGCTGCGTAGAAGAAATTGCTGATCCCTTTCTTACCCAAACACTCGAACTCTCTCGCCAGGTCCTCCTGCTGGCTTATGCACTTGATGGCTGCCTTCGGCTTGTTTTTCTTTCCTTTATTTCATTCCATCATTGCATTCATGTTTCCAGGTCGTCCTGTCGTCGAGTCCAGCCTTGTCATTGTAGGTCAATGGATGATTATATTCTCTGAATGCCCGAAGGAGGAGGGTATCGGTGGAAAGTCAGTGGTTCATTTGTGGGTTAAGGACGAAATACTTGTGCCCTTACTCGTGCTGTCATCATCACGCAGAACCAGGCTGTAGGGGAGTCACAAAGGAAACGTACACAAACAGAGGATGACAGGGAGATCAAGAGGGAAGTAACAACGTTGGTAGACGTGCTTTAGAAAGTTCTGCTAACGTGGGGTGAGTTGAGAATAAGGCGAAGGCTGGGAAGGAAAGAAATGAGAATAACACGATAAAATCGATAAATAGATAGGTAGATGGGTGGTAGGGACTCCACCTGCTTGAGGCTGTATCAACGCTAGTTGAAAAAAGAAACCACAGTCTCTTGAAAGGGACTCTTACTTCGAATCATTTCATCCTGCTACTGCTACTGAGCGTAGCGCAGGCTTGGTAAGCAGAAACCCCTAGGTAGGGATTCTGTGGTTGAATAAATAGATAAATAGAATGATGATAATGGATGAAATAACGTGGTTATTCTTAACAGCCTCTCCAAAAGTGACGTTTTACACCCAGTTAAATCTCGAGCAGTCCAGTAACACTGATATATACACACACACACACATATATATATATATATATATATATATATATATATATATATATATATATATATTTATCTATTTGTATTTATATGCATTATACTTTGTCGCTGTCTCCCGCGTTAGCGAGGTAGCGCAAGGAAACAGACGAAAGAATGGCTCAGCCCACCCACATACACATGGATATGCATACACGTACACACACGCACATATACATACCTATACATTTCAACGTATACATATATATACATACACAGACATATACATATATACACATGTATATAATTCATACTTGCTGCCTTTATTCATTCCCGTCGCCTCCCCGCCACATTAAATGACAACCCCCTCCCCCCCGCACGCGCGCGAGGTAGAGCTAGGAATAGACAACAAGGTCACATTCGTTCACACTCAGTCTCTAGCTGTCACGTATAATGCACCGAAACCACACCTCCCTTTCCACATCCAGGCCCCACTAAACTTTCCATGGTTTACCCCAGACGCTTCACATGCCCTGGTTCAAGCCATTAAAAGCACGTCGAACCCGGTATACCACATCGTTCCAATTTACTCTATTCCTTGGACGCCTTTCACCCTCCTGCATGTTCAGGTCCCGATCACTCAAAATCTTTTTCACTCCATCTTTCCACCTCCAATTTGGTCTCCCTCTTCTCGTCCCCTCCACCTCTGACACACATATCCTCTTTGTCAATCTTTCCTCACTCATTCTCTCCATATGACCAAACCATTTCAATACACTCTCTTCTGCTCTCTCAACCACACTCTTTTTATTACCACACATCTCTCTTACCCTTTCATTACTTACTCGATCAAACCGCCTCACATCATATATTGTCCTCAAACATCTCATTTCCAACACATCCACTCTCTCCCGCACAACCCTATCTATAGCCCACGTCTCACAACCATATAACATTGTTGGAACAACTATTCCTTCAAACATACCCAGTTTTGCTTTCAGAGATATTTTTCTCGCCTTCCACACATTTTTCAACGCTCCCAGAACTTTCACCCTCTCCCCCACCCTGTGACTCACTTCCACTTCCATGGTCACATCTGCTGCCAAATCCACTTCCAGATATCTAAAAAACTTCACTTCCTCCAGTTTTTCTCCTTTCAAACCTACCTCCCAGATGACTTGTCCCTCAACCCTACTATAACTAATATCCTTGCTCTTATTCACATTTACTCTCAGCTTTCTCCTCGATAAAAGCTTTTCAATGCTTCCAGCAGCTTGCCTCCTACACCATATACTCTTAATACCTTCCACAGAGCATCTCTAACAGCTCTATCATATGCCTTCTCCAGATTCATAAATGCTACATACAAATCCATTTGATTCTCTAAGTATTTCTCACATATTTCTTCAAAGGAAACACCTGATCTACACATCCTTTACCACTTCTGAAACCACACCGCTTTTCCCCAATCTGATGTTCTGTACATGCCTTCAACCTCTCAATCAGTACCCTCCCATACAATTTCCCAGGAATACTCAACAGACTTATACCTTTGTAATTTGAACACTCACTTTTATCCCCTTTGCTTCTGTACAATGGCACTATGAATGCTTTCCGCCAATCCTCAGGCACTTCACCATGAGTCATACATTGAATATCCTCACCAACCAGTCAACAACACCCGTCACCCCCTTTTTTAATAAATTGTAATGCTATACCATCCAAACCCGCCGCCTTGCCGGCTTTCATCTTCCGAAAGCTTTCACTACCTCTTCTCTATTCACCAAATCATTCTCTATGACCATTTTCGTAGCGTCGCTGTCGGTGACATTTTAACTCAGGGCGTAACTACTTGCAGGCGGAGTCCCGTAACACCCATATACGTAATCGTACTACCCTAGGGCTCCTTTTCTGAGGCATCCTCGGCTTCAAGGCTGCGCTGCAATCAGGAGCTGGGGTAATGATAAACTCATTGGGAATGAGGCGTTCATTGACAAGACTGTATTCCTGTGACAACTATATATATATATATATATATATATATATATATATATATATATATATATATATATATATAATATATATATATCTGGTTCATTATTGTGTTCAGTAATCTGGATGAAGCCCAGGGAGCGGATGAATCCCCAAAACAAGACGACAACGAGAGTCAAGCTCAGGTTGAGATAAACCATTTCCGCGCTGTATTTAAAGGAGAATAAACAGTGAGACACTTGCAAGTTCTGGGACTTATGTAAATGTGTGGCCCAAGTAAATAGCGACGCGGGTGTTATCACAGCAGTGGTGAGGACTTACCTCTAGCTGGTTCAGCGAGTGGAGAATCGATTTCACGAATGGTGATAACTTTTACATATGTTCTGCTGCAAGAGAGAGAGAGAGAGAGAGAGAGAGAGAGAGAGAGAGAGAGAGAGAGAGAGAGATATCTTTTTTTTTATTCTATTTATCATACTTAGTCGCTGTCTCCCGCGTTAGCAAGGTAGCGCAAGGAAACAGGCGAAAGAACGGCCCAACCCACCCACATACACATGTATATACATAAACGCCAACACAAGCACATATATATGCCTATACATTTCAACGTATACATACATATACATACACAGACATATACATATATACTCATGTAAATATTCATACTTGCTGCCTTCATCCATTTTCGTCGCCACCCCGTCACACATGAAATACCACCCCTCTCCAACCGCGTGCGTGCGAGGTAGCGCTAGAAGACAACAAAGTCCACATTCGTTCACAATCAGTCTCTAGCTGTCACGTGTAATGCACCGAAACCACAGCTCCCTTTCCATATCCAGGCCCCACAAAACTTTCCATGGTTTACCCCAGAGGCTTCACATGCCGTGGTTCAATCCATTGACAGCACGTCGACCCCAGTATACTACATCGTTTCAATTTACTCTATTCCTTGCACGCCTTTCACTCCCCTGTATGCTTAAGCCCTGATCGTTCAAAATCTTTTTCACTCCATCGTTCCACCTCCAGTTTGGTCTCCCACATCTTGTTACCTACAACTCTGACACATATATCCTCTTTGTCAACCTCCCACTGCTCATTCTCTCCATGTGACCAAACCATTTCAGTACGCCCTCTTCAGCTCTTTCAACCACACTCTTTTTATTACCACACTTCTCTCTTACCCTTTCATAACTTACTCGATCAAACCACCTCACACCACATATTGTCCTCAAACATTTCATTTCCAACACATCCACCCTTCTCCGCACAACCCTCGCAACCATGTAATATATATATATATATATATATATATATATATATATATATATATATATATATATATATATATATATATATTTTTTTTTTTTTTTCATACTATTCACCATTTCCCGCATTAGCAAGGTAGCGTTAAGAACAGAGGACTGGGCCTTAGAGGGAATATCCTCACCTGGCCCCCTTCTCTGTTCCTTCTTTTGAAAAAAAAAAAAAAAAAAAAAGAGAGAGGGGAGGATTTCCAGCCCCCCGCTCCCTCCCCTTTTCGTCGCCTTCTACGACACGCAGGGAATACGTGGGAAGTATTCTTTCTCCACTATCCCCAGGGACAAAATATATATATATATATATATATATATATATATATATATATATATATATATATATATATATATATATATATATATATATGTATATATATATATATATATATATATATATATATATATATATATATATATATATATATATATATATTCTTTCTCCCCTATCCCCAGGGAATCCCACGTATTCCCTGCGTGTCGTAGAAGGCGACTAAAAGGGAAGGGAGCGGGGGGCTGGAAATCCTCCCCTCTCGTTTTTTTTTTTCTTTTTTTTCCAAAAGAAGGAACACAGAAGAGGGCCAGGTGAGGATATTCCCTCAAAGGCCCAGTCCTCTGTTCTTAACGCTACCTCGCTATCGTGGGAAATGGCGAATAGTATGAAAAAGAAAAATATATATATATATGAAATGCCTTTCATGTCTATTTCTGATCTTGATGTAGAATTTTAGCCATTATTATATCCTTTCTCGTGATTGCTGTCTCATACGTGACACCGTTCCCCATCGCTCAAAAGAAAAAAAACATTCTTATAACGCCATAAGTCAAAAACCTCTTCCCGGCCATTTCTGTTTTTTTTCCTGGTCACTTATCTGGTGAGTGTACCACCTTCTTGGTCGTCACGACCCAACAGACAAACTTCCTCTCAGTGCGAGAGTGAGTGAGTGAGTGAAGTCCTTGCAGCAAAGCCTCGTAGGTGTGCACTCTTCGAGTGTGAGCGAGAGCAGCAAAGCGCTATGTCACTCCTGTTCTTAAAGGCGATCCGCCCATTGTCTCTTCCCAAATGCGGTGTCCTTAGCTTTGTCCGGAAATTTCGGGGCAAATAGAACCGGGTGTCCCGTACCCGAGCGAATATCACTGGACATATACGCCGAGTGCATTCTCACTCGACGGAGTCAGAGGTCGTACTCTCGTACGTCAGAGGTTAATACCATCGTGTCCCAAGGTCGTGCTCAGTGGTTGTACCGTCGTAGTCAGAGGTCGTACTCTCGTACGTCAGAGGTTAATACCATCGTGTCCCAAGGTCGTGCTCAGTGGTTGTACCGTCCGTAGTCAGAGGTCGTACTCTCGTACGTCAGAGGTTAATACCATCGTGTCCCAAGGTCGTGCTCAGTGGTTGTACCGTCGTAGTCAGAGGTCGTACTCTCGTACGTCAGAGGTTAATACCATCGTGTCCCAAGGTCGTGCTCAGTGGTTGTACCGTCCGTAGTCAGAGGTCGTACTCTCGTACGTCAGAGGTTAATACCATCGTGTCCCAAGGTCGTGCTCAGTGGTTGTACCGTCGTAGTCAGAGGTCGTACTCTCGTACGTCAGAGGTTAATACCATCGTGTCCCAAGGTCGTGCTCAGTGGTTGTACCGTCGTAGTCAGAGGTCGTACTCTCGTACGTCAGAGGTTAATACCATCGTGTCCCAAGGTCGTGCTCAGTGGTTGTACCGTCGTAGTCAGAGGTCGTACTCTCGTACGTCAGAGGTTAATACCATCGTGTCCCAAGGTCGTGCTCAGTGGTTGTACCGTCGTAGTCAGAGGTCGTACTCTCGTACGTCAGAGGTTAATACCATCGTGTCCCAAGGTCGTGCTCAGTGGTTGTACCGTCGTAGTCAGAGGTCGTACTCTCGTACGTCAGAGGTTAATACCATCGTGTCCCAAGGTCGTGCTCAGTGGTTGTACCGTCGTAGTCAGAGGTCGTACTCTCGTACGTCAGAGGTTAATACCATCGTGTCCCAAGGTCGTGCTCAGTGGTTGTACCGTCGTAGTCAGAGGTCGTACTCTCGTACGTCAGAGGTTAATACCATCGTGTCCCAAGGTCGTGCTCAGTGGTTGTACCGTCGTAGTCAGAGGTCGTACTCTCGTACGTCAGAGGTTAATACCATCGTGTCCCAAGGTCGTGCTCAGTGGTTGTACCGTCGTAGTCAGAGGTCGTACTCTCGTACGTCAGAGGTTAATACCATCGTGTCCCAAGGTCGTGCTCAGTGGTTGTACCGTCGTAGTCAGAGGTCGTACTCTCGTACGTCAGAGGTTAATACCATCGTGTCCCAAGGTCGTGCTCAGTGGTTGTACCGTCGTAGTCAGAGGTCGTACTCTCGTACGTCAGAGGTTAATACCATCGTGTCCCAAGGTCGTGCTCAGTGGTTGTACCGTCGTAGTCAGAGGTCGTACTCTCGTACGTCAGAGGTTAATACCATCGTGTCCCAAGGTCGTGCTCAGTGGTTGTACCGTCGTAGTCAGAGGTCGTACTCTCGTACGTCAGAGGTTAATACCATCGTGTCCCAAGGTCGTGCTCAGTGGTTGTACCGTCGTAGTCAGAGGTCGTACTCTCGTACGTCAGAGGTTAATACCATCGTGTCCCAAGGTCGTGCTCAGTGGTTGTACCGTCGTAGTCAGAGGTCGTACTCTCGTACGTCAGAGGTTAATACCATCGTGTCCCAAGGTCGTGCTCAGTGGTTGTACCGTCGTAGTCAGAGGTCGTACTCTCGTACGTCAGAGGTTAATACCATCGTGTCCCAAGGTCGTGCTCAGTGGTTGTACCGTCGTAGTCAGAGGTCGTACTCTCGTACGTCAGAGGTTAATACCATCGTGTCCCAAGGTCGTGCTCAGTGGTTGTACCGTCGTAGTCAGAGGTCGTACTCTCGTACGTCAGAGGTTAATACCATCGTGTCCCAAGGTCGTGCTCAGTGGTTGTACCGTCGTAGTCAGAGGTCGTACTCTCGTACGTCAGAGGTTAATACCATCGTGTCCCAAGGTCGTGCTCAGTGGTTGTACCGTCGTAGTCAGAGGTCGTACTCTCGTACGTCAGAGGTTAATACCATCGTGTCCCAAGGTCGTGCTCAGTGGTTGTACCGTCGTAGTCAGAGGTCGTACTCTCGTACGTCAGAGGTTAATACCATCGTGTCCCAAGGTCGTGCTCAGTGGTTGTACCGTCGTAGTCAGAGGTCGTACTCTCGTACGTCAGAGGTTAATACCATCGTGTCCCAAGGTCGTGCTCAGTGGTTGTACCGTCGTAGTCAGAGGTCGTACTCTCGTACGTCAGAGGTTAATACCATCGTGTCCCAAGGTCGTGCTCAGTGGTTGTACCGTCGTAGTCAGAGGTCGTACTCTCGTACGTCAGAGGTTAATACCATCGTGTCCCAAGGTCGTGCTCAGTGGTTGTACCGTCGTAGTCAGAGGTCGTACTCTCGTACGTCAGAGGTTAATACCATCGTGTCCCAAGGTCGTGCTCAGTGGTTGTACCGTCGTAGTCAGAGGTCGTACTCTCGTACGTCAGAGGTTAATACCATCGTGTCCCAAGGTCGTGCTCAGTGGTTGTACCGTCGTAGTCAGAGGTCGTACTCTCGTACGTCAGAGGTTAATACCATCGTGTCCCAAGGTCGTGCTCAGTGGTTGTACCGTCGTAGTCAGAGGTCGTACTCTCGTACGTCAGAGGTTAATACCATCGTGTCCCAAGGTCGTGCTCAGTGGTTGTACCGTCGTAGTCAGAGGTCGTACTCTCGTACGTCAGAGGTTAATACCATCGTGTCCCAAGGTCGTGCTCAGTGGTTGTACCGTCGTAGTCAGAGGTCGTACTCTCGTACGTCAGAGGTTAATACCATCGTGTCCCAAGGTCGTGCTCAGTGGTTGTACCGTCGTAGTCAGAGGTCGTACTCTCGTACGTCAGAGGTTAATACCATCGTGTCCCAAGGTCGTGCTCAGTGGTTGTACCGTCGTAGTCAGAGGTCGTACTCTCGTACGTCAGAGGTTAATACCATCGTGTCCCAAGGTCGTGCTCAGTGGTTGTACCGTCGTAGTCAGAGGTCGTACTCTCGTACGTCAGAGGTTAATACCATCGTGTCCCAAGGTCGTGCTCAGTGGTTGTACCGTCGTAGTCAGAGGTCGTACTCTCGTACGTCAGAGGTTAATACCATCGTGTCCCAAGGTCGTGCTCAGTGGTTGTACCGTCCGTAGTCAGAGGTCGTACTCTCGTACGTCAGAGGTTAATACCATCGTGTCCCAAGGTCGTGCTCAGTGGTTGTACCGTCGTAGTCAGAGGTCGTACTCTCGTACGTCAGAGGTTAATACCATCGTGTCCCAAGGTCGTGCTCAGTGGTTGTACCGTCCGTAGTCAGAGGTCGTACTCTCGTACGTCAGAGGTTAATACCATCGTGTCCCAAGGTCGTGCTCAGTGGTTGTACCGTCGTAGTCAGAGGTCGTACTCTCGTACGTCAGAGGTTAATACCATCGTGTCCCAAGGTCGTGCTCAGTGGTTGTACCGTCGTAGTCAGAGGTCGTACTCTCGTACGTCAGAGGTTAATACCATCGTGTCCCAAGGTCGTGCTCAGTGGTTGTACCGTCGTAGTCAGAGGTCGTACTCTCGTACGTCAGAGGTTAATACCATCGTGTCCCAAGGTCGTGCTCAGTGGTTGTACCGTCGTAGTCAGAGGTCGTACTCTCGTACGTCAGAGGTTAATACCATCGTGTCCCAAGGTCGTGCTCAGTGGTTGTACCGTCGTAGTCAGAGGTCGTACTCTCGTACGTCAGAGGTTAATACCATCGTGTCCCAAGGTCGTGCTCAGTGGTTGTACCGTCGTAGTCAGAGGTCGTACTCTCGTACGTCAGAGGTTAATACCATCGTGTCCCAAGGTCGTGCTCAGTGGTTGTACCGTCGTAGTCAGAGGTCGTACTCTCGTACGTCAGAGGTTAATACCATCGTGTCCCAAGGTCGTGCTCAGTGGTTGTACCGTCGTAGTCAGAGGTCGTACTCTCGTACGTCAGAGGTTAATACCATCGTGTCCCAAGGTCGTGCTCAGTGGTTGTACCGTCGTAGTCAGAGGTCGTACTCTCGTACGTCAGAGGTTAATACCATCGTGTCCCAAGGTCGTGCTCAGTGGTTGTACCGTCGTAGTCAGAGGTCGTACTCTCGTACGTCAGAGGTTAATACCATCGTGTCCCAAGGTCGTGCTCAGTGGTTGTACCGTCCGTAGTCAGAGGTCGTACTCTCGTACGTCAGAGGTTAATACCATCGTGTCCCAAGGTCGTGCTCAGTGGTTGTACCGTCGTAGTCAGAGGTCGTACTCTCGTACGTCAGAGGTTAATACCATCGTGTCCCAAGGTCGTGCTCAGTGGTTGTACCGTCGTAGTCAGAGGTCGTACTCTCGTACGTCAGAGGTTAATACCATCGTGTCCCAAGGTCGTGCTCAGTGGTTGTACCGTCGTAGTCAGAGGTCGTACTCTCGTACGTCAGAGGTTAATACCATCGTGTCCCAAGGTCGTGCTCAGTGGTTGTACCGTCGTAGTCAGAGGTCGTACTCTCGTACGTCAGAGGTTAATACCATCGTGTCCCAAGGTCGTGCTCAGTGGTTGTACCGTCGTAGTCAGAGGTCGTACTCTCGTACGTCAGAGGTTAATACCATCGTGTCCCAAGGTCGTGCTCAGTGGTTGTACCGTCGTAGTCAGAGGTCGTACTCTCGTACGTCAGAGGTTAATACCATCGTGTCCCAAGGTCGTGCTCAGTGGTTGTACCGTCGTAGTCAGAGGTCGTACTCTCGTACGTCAGAGGTTAATACCATCGTGTCCCAAGGTCGTGCTCAGTGGTTGTACCGTCGTAGTCAGAGGTCGTACCCTCGTAAGTCAAAGGTTAGTACCGTCGTGTTCAAAAGTCGTGCTCAATGGTTGTACCGTTGTGGTTAAAGGTCGTACTCTCGTACGTCAGAGGTTAATACCATCGTGTCCCAAGGTCGTGCTCAGTGGTTGTACCGTCGTAGTCAGAGGTCGTACTCTCGTAAGTCGGAGGTTAGTACCGTCATGCGCAAAGATCATTCTCAGATGGTCTCTGTGTCCTGATCATGACGTATAACTAAAACTTTCACACCAGTGAGCGTCTGTGGTGCCACATACCTGTAAGGTAATACTGTGAAAAAAAAAAGAATATATCCCATGACAATCAACCGTGATATGAGAAGCAGTATACACTGGGATTTGAAAGAGGCTTTGGTGCTGAGACGGTGGTGAGTCAAGTTGAAATCTTTCCTTCTCCCAGTTGTATTTTAAGAGGTTACGCGGAGACAGTAAAGTTGTCTTTCTAAGTCAGTTTGAAATCGGAATATTAGAGGAAAAGCATTTTGATAACAGTGATTTTAGTTGTAGCCAGATACCATAAACAAAACTATCTTAGGGCACTAAGTGGCCGACGGACAGGGAGCAGAGAACGGGGCCAGGTGAGGATGTTCTCTCTGGGTCCCAGTCCTCTGTTCTTGGCGCTACCTTGCTAGCGCGGGAAATGGCGAATGGTATGAAAGAAAGAAAAGAAAGATATATATATATATATATATATATATATATATATATATATATATATATATATATATATATATATATATTTGTTGTCTTTTCCTAGCGCTACCTCGCACACATGAGGGGGGAGGGGGATGGTATTCCATGTGTGGCGAGGTGGCGATGGGAATGAATAAAGGCAGACAGTGTGAATTGTGTGCATGGGTATGTATGTATGTGTCTGTGTGTGTATATATATATATGTGTACATTGAGATGTATAGATATGTATATTTGCGTGTGTGGACGTGTATGTATATACATGTGTATGGGGGTGGGTTGGGCCATTTCTTTCGTCTGTTTCCTCGCGCTACCTCGAAAACGCGGGAGACAGCGACAAAGCAAAATAAATAAAACATAAATATATATATATATATATATATATATATATATATATATATATATATATATATATATATATATATATATATGTATCTATATATGTATAGCTTCATCGCTTCAATGTATATCAACTGACTTATATTTCTCTCTTGTGTCTCCCCTGATGATGTGATTATTACACGAAAGTGCACTTGGGAACTTGTCGTGTTTCATTTTCCCAGTGGACTCATAGGAATATATATATATATATATATATATATATATATATATATATATATATATATATATATATATATATATATATATGTATATTTTTGTATATCATCCACTGTACCTAAAGCTGAATATCAGCATTGGAAATACTGTGAAGGCTAGATCTTCCGACATATGTGTGTGTGTGTGTGTGTGTGTGTGTGTGTTTGTGGAACCCACCTTACCAGATTCCATCACCATTTATTTTCTCGCTTCTTTACGTGCCAGTATTCAGGTGTGTGGTGCTCGTGCATCAGCAGAAATCAGCTGAACGGTGATCACTAGGCCGGGTGACAAGTTGTACCCCGAAGGTAAATTTGCAAGAAACTTAGCGTCCGAATGCGAGTATATCAACAGCTGGTAAAGACATTAGGCCGTTTACAAGGCTGTACACGGTGGGCCGAGGACCACAGCGCAACGGCCAGGGAGGAATACACGCACACGCGCACACACACACACACACACACACACACACACACACACACACACACACACACACACACGAAGCCATCAGTCACACGGGCCCACTGCCGCCGTAAGAGCTAGTAAGAGTCCCCGTCAACAAGAGACCAAGATGATTTATTCCGTATAATGGCAATTAACTAGTGAGTACGGAGGACCACAAACTGATCTATCTGTCATGGAACGGGTAATTACAGCTGATACCAGTAATGACTGTGGCGGAGGGTCAGTTGTTTGGCAGGCGGGTGGCGACCTGGGGTCATCCACGTTAACCCAAAGGCGGGGATGGGGGTGTCATCCACGCCGCTCTGGTCCCCACTGGTGCCCTCCCCTCCCCAACCTCAACCATACTCAGACCTCTGTATGTGTGTCGTCTTAAATTTCAGGTTTATCATTTCCCAGCTGCGAGTCGCCTGAAATTTGTGGTTCCTTTATCATAACTGACTCTTCCAGTACGACGACTTAATCCCCTGTGTAAGTCGGCGACATGACTCCCTCAGTACGACGAGTCAACCCCTCACATTACATGACTCCTCGGTACAGTGACTTCAGTCGTCTTTCTCAAGGGGTTAGGTCGTCCCACTCAAGAGGGCCGATCTCACCACGGCTCTTGGATGCTTACGTCAAGACAGGATGAAGCAGACTGGAAGTTAAATGACTGTTCAGGACATTGGTGCACCAGGCTGTTGATGTCCTCGACAGCAGGGAAGAGAGTGAGAGAGGGAGTGATTAATGATGGTCGATGACACTGGTACAAGAAACTGATGGTGCCCTCGACGGCAGTTGAGAGAGAGAGAGAGAGAGAGAGAGAGAGAGAGAGAGAGAGAGAGAGAGAGAGAGAGAGAGAGAGAGAGAGAATATCGTGGCATGTGAAATTGCTGAAGCGGTTTTGGGGATGTTCAAAGACCATGTGTTGGTGATATTATGGTGGACAAGAGTAAAAGTTTGATGAAGGTTGGAGACATGCTGGGACCACCACCTCCTTGCTGACGATGGCATGTTTTTGGAGTATTCCGAGACCGTACAAGGTACCATAGTGTTAGTCGTTCATTGAATCCGTTACAAACAAAGGCTTGTAGCCACACTGTTATGAATCCTGCCCTGGTAATGGTGCGGTAGATTGTGGCAGTCTGGTATGGGCCAAAACAAGTCTCTGTTGGCAATACGATTACTGTGGTGGTGGTCAGGCCACTGGCGTGTGGAAACCCCTTGTATTTGCAATGCCACAGAAGCGGTCGGGGCACAGTATTAGCAGCTTTTGTTAGCAGTAAGATTATCATGGTAGTAATAACGTGGTGGCAGAAGTGTAGTGTCATGGAGCCAGCGATGGTTGGTGGACGGAATACATCATCATGGCAGGTCAGGGGGACCACATCTAACCCTGGCTTTCACTCGTAGCGCTGAGGGGGGCCCGACCGAGTGTGTGTGTGTGTGTGTGTGGGACTGTGTGTGTATGTGCATTGGCACTGTGGAGTGTTTGCTGTCTTTACAAGCTCTATAACCATTTTCAGCGGAGGGTGTTTTCCGTGGCTATATATTCCGACCTGTCGTGTCAACAGATGGACGACCCGTCACCATGTTGGAGGAGGATGGGACACGCGTCGCCTCTACTTTCACAAGTGCGTCTGGAGGAATATTTCTTCATTTTCCTTTTTGAGGAATCGTTGTCACAGATATAACTTTCTAAATGACTTGTGGTATTAGATTATATTGTACTGGAGACACTGGATTATATTGTTCTTGAAACTTTGGATCATACTGTACTTGAAACATTGGATTATACTGACTTGAGACATGTGATTATATTGTACTGGAAACACTGGATTATATTGTTCTTGAAACTTTGGATCATACTGTACTTGAAATGTTGGATTATATTGACTTGAAACATTAGATCATACAGTACTTCAGGCATTGGATTATATTGTTCTTGAGACTTTGGATCATATTGTACTCGAAACATTGGATAATATTCACTTGAGATATTGGACTATATAGTACTTGGGGCACTAGATTATATTGTTCTTGAGACATTAGATCATATCCTAAGTAAGGCATTGAATTAGGTTGTACTTAGGGCATTAGATTATGTGGTACTTGAGGCAATAGACTCAAGTACACGTGAATCATTAGATTGGATTCTACTTGAGGGAATAGATTATTTAATTTTTCAGGAGCTAAACTATATAATGTTCTTGAAGTAAAATGCCAGGCTGGAGACAGACGGAAAAAAATTGATGACATTATAGGGAACATCTTCACTGACGCCAGTTCAAGGGAAATTGATGAATAAGGAACATGTTATATCATTTATACATAGGTTTGATCCGTCTACAGGGAGGCTTGATGCTGATAACTCTGATGCACGAGGGATACCAGGACACGAAGTGATGCTGTGAAAGGTATTTGGTTCGAATTAATTGATCACACATACATGTAGCTAGACAACCTTACGGTACTAGTCTGTTCAGGCTTTTTTTAAGGTTTGGGTGTAGGAAAGTGAACCTAGTAGCATGAATCCTAGAAATGATAAGAGTCTTTATGGCTTCTTATACATCCTAGATCCTTGGTTTACGCTTCATTCGATGACGTGCTTTTTGGTTCACACACTAAGCGATGACGCACTCTGGTTTACACATTGTGCAGTGACGTACTATTTTTGTTTACACATTACTCCATGACGTACTTTTTTGTTTGCACATGGTGTGATGTCGTTCATTTTTGTTTGCACATTGTGCGATGACGAACTCTTTTGGTTTACACACTGTGTGATGACGTACTCTTTGGGTTTACGCATTGTGCTATGACGTCAGCTCACAGCATACCCGTTCATAACTGTGACAGTGAACGTGAAAATTACGTTATAAATGTCCAAAACGATAACATAGATGCATTTGTGTGTGTGTGTATGTGGTTGTGTGTGTGTATGTGTGTGTGTGTGTGTGTGTGTGTGCGTGTGTGTGTGTGTGTGTGTGTGTGTGCGTGTGTGTGTGTGTGTGTGTGTGTGTGTGTGTGTGTGTGTGTTTGTGTTTGTGTGTAGGACTGATTTGAGAGGAGGTAGTAAGGCGTGCAAGCGTGTTATGGTTCTCTCTTCATTTTCTGTTATGTATTCGAATGATTGTAAGAATGTAGGTCCTATTTGTTTAGCCTTCTCAGCACGACGATACGACCCTCAAAGGTCAGGCCAAAGGCCATACTGTCATATCAAGGAGTCGTTGTACAGCAGTCTTCAATGGTCGTCCATTTGTGCTCAAGGGTAGAACTGTCGTGCTTGAGGGATCGATATGTCGTGGTCAAGGGTTGCGCTGTCGTGCGCAAGGGTCGTATCGATGTCTTGAAGAGTCGAACTGTCGTGTGGAAGAGTCGTATCGTTGTCGTCAAAGGTGGAACCGTCGTGATTCAACGGTCGTGTCGTTGTCTTTAAGGGTCGAACTGTCGCGCTCAAGGGTCGCATCGTTGTCTTCAAGCGTCTGTCAGTCGTGCTTCAAGGGTCGTGTCGTTTTCTTCAAGAAGCGAACTGTCGCGCTCAATGGTCGTATCGTTGTCTTTAAGGGTCGACCAGTCGTGCTTCAAGGGGCCGTCGTGCTCGAGAAGTTAACACCTCAACATCTGTATTCATCTCGTGCATCTGTTTTTCCCTTTGTCTTTATAGGTCAGTTTGTTCTGCACATCTTCGTCCGGAGACGGATTTTATGATCTTGGCACAAGCCGAACATGGGGGCAGGAGGTGCTAATACGAGTCCGAGGGGCTTATGATAATACGGATACCCTCGGTGTAGACACCCCGAGTCAGGGAACGGCGACGTAGGCACAAGCCGAGATGAAGGAGGTTGGGGGTGGGGGACACCCGCCTCCAGCCATTAAACCTTTCTTTAGGAAAGTTCACACGACTGAGAAAAGTCTTAAATAGTAATGGTTGAAGATAAGGGGGAAGCTGTCGGGGATTAGAAGGCAAGTGAAATGGACCGTCTGGATCCATTTAGTGAGTCGTTTACGGCTTGTAGTATCTTAAATGATTGTGCCAAAAGGGGTGATTTGTTAACGTGTGTTTAGGTGGAGGTGTTGTGTGTGTGTGTGTGTGGGGGGGGGGGGGGCGGAGGTGTGAATGGAGAAGTTAGTCTCACATCACGAATCAACCTTGTATGCAAAGTGAATCATCAAGAAGCGGTATATACGTGCGAGAGACATTGCTCATCTCAGCATGCTGGAGACGAGCTGAGGGAACATATACGAGTCTAGAGGCTGTGTGTTCATGATGCAGAAAATCTAAGCAAAAAGGAGACAAGTTTATGATTATACTACTGTAGGATTCCTTTCAGATAGGGTTCTGGTTGATACCTCAGGGTTCCTTTTTTTTAAGGGAACCTCGCAGCTCCAAGGCTGTGCTGCACTCAGCAGCATACAAAGGATGGACTCCTTTAAAGCGAGAAGCTCTTCGACGACACTTTGTAGTCTACATTGTCAGCTGACGATAGTACTCCCTTGTCAAAGTTGACTTTTTACTCGCTGTGCTGGTAAGAGCACAGAAAAAGCATGTTTGATGGGGTAGTAGTCCCGAGGGCGTTTTAAAGATGGGAGGCGCGGGCTTTAGATGAGAAAGTACGGAAATGGGTGAGTGTGTTAGAAATTAAATTTGGGGAGACATTACGTGGTGTGAGGAGGGTAAGAAATGATAGGGTAAGAGGCAGGTGTAGCGATAAAAAGAGTATGGTTGAAAGAGGTGAAGGGGGTGTGTTGAAGTGGTTTGGACGTGTTAAGAGGATGAGTGAGGAGAGGGTGACAAAGACGTATGTATATCAGAAGGGAAGGGGATAAAGGGAAGTGGAAGACATCGTTGGAAATCGAGAAATGGTGTGAAAAAAGGTTTCGAGTGCCCGGGGCCTGAACATGCAGGAGGGTGTAAGGCGCGCATGGGATGAAGTGAATTAGAGTAATATGGTATACAGGGGACAGGGGCGACTTGATGTCATTTGGCTGAACCTGGACAAATAGAGCGATCAGGAGAACCCACATAGTGATCTGCGGGGCCAAGTTGTGGATAAGGGCGTGTGCCTTGGTTACATTATACGTGACAGCTAAAGAATGGATGTGAGCGAATGAGGTCATTGCTTCTGTTCCTGGCGCTACCTCATTAAAGCAGAAAACAGCGAACAGGTAAGTAAGAATAGATATATATATATATATATATATATATAT
This sequence comes from Panulirus ornatus, assembly GCF_036320965.1. NCBI lineage: Eukaryota > Metazoa > Arthropoda > Malacostraca > Decapoda > Palinuridae > Panulirus > Panulirus ornatus. The sequence continues at coordinate 61,097,387 of NC_092225.1, forward strand.
ATATATATATATATATATATATATATATATATATTATCCCTGGGGATAGGGGAGAAAGAATACTTCCCACGTATTCCCTGCGTGTCGTAGAAGGCGACTAAAAGGGGAGGGAGCGGGGGGCTGGAAATCTTCCCCTCTCGTTTTTTTTTAATTTTCCAAAACAAGGAACAGAGAAGGGGGCCAGGTGAGGATATTCCCTCCAAGGCCCAGTCCTCTGTTCTTAACGCTACCTCGCTAACGCGGGAAATGGCGAATTGTTTGAAAGAAAAAGAAAGATATATATATATATATATATATATATATATATATATATATATATATATATATATATATATATATATATATATATATTTTTTTTTTTTTTTTTTTTTTTTTTTGCTTTGTCGCTGTCTCCCGCGTTTGCGAGGTAGCGCAAGGAAACAGACGAAAGAAATGGCCCAACCCACCCCCATACACATGTATATACATACGTCCACACACGCAAATATACATACCTACACAGCTTTCCATGGTTTACCCCAGTCGCTTCACATGCCTTGATTCACTCCACTGACAACACGTCGACCCCGGTATACCACAGCGTTCCAATTTACTCTATTCCTTGCACGCCTTTCATCCTCCTGTATGTTGAAGCCCCGATCGCTCAAAATTTTTTCACTCCATCCTTCCACCTCCAATTTGGTCTCTCACTTCTCCTCGTTCCCTCACCTCTGTTACATATATCCTTTTTGTCAATCTTTCCTCACTCATTCACTTCATGTGACCAAACCATTTCAGTAAACCCTCTTTTGCTCTCTCAACCACGCTCTTTTTATAGCCAAACATCTCTCGTACCCTTTCATTACTTACTCGATCAAACCACCTCACACCACATATTGTCCTCAAACATTTCATATTCAACACATCCACCCTCCTACGCACAACCCTATCTATAGCCCACGCCTCGTAACCATATAACGTTGTTGGAACCACTATTCCTTCAAACATACCCATTTTTGCTCTCCGAGATAACGTTCTCATCTTCCACACATTCTTCAACACTCCCAGAACCTTCGCCCCTCCCCCACCCTGTGACTCATGTCTGCTCCCATGGTTCCATCCACTGCCAAATCCACTCCCATATATCTAAAACACTTCACTTCTCCCAGTTTTTCTCCATTCAAACTTACCTCCCAATTGACTTGTCCCTCAACCCTACTATACCTAATAACGTTGCTCTTATTCACATTTACTCTCAACTCTCTTCTTTCACATACTTTACCAAATTCAGTCACCAGGTTCTGCAGTTTCTCACATGAATCAGCAACCAGCGAAGTATCATCAGCGAACAGCAACAGACTAACTTCCCAAGCCCTCTCATCCACAACAGACTGCATACTTGCCCCTCTCTCCAAAACTCTTGCATTCACCTTCTTAACAAACCCATCCATAAACAAATTAAACAACCATGGAAACATCACGCACCTTGCCGCAAACCGACATTTACTGAGAACCAGTCACATCCTCTATAAAAACTTTTCACTGCCTCTAACAACTTGCCTCCCACACCATATGCTCTTAAGTCCTTCCACAGAGCATCTCTTTCGACTCTATCATATGCTTTCTCCAGATCCATAAATGCTATATACAAATCCATTTGTTTTTCTAAGTATTTCTCACATTCATTCTTCAAAGCAAACACCCGATCCACACATCCTCTACCACTTCTGAAACCACACTTCTCTTCCCCAATCTGATGCTCTGTACATGCCTTCACCCTCTCAATCAATACCCTCCCATATAATTTCCCAGGAATACTCAACAAACTTATACCTCTGTAATTTGAACACCTTTATCCCCTTTGCCTTTGTATAATGGCACTATGCATACATTCCGCCATTCCTCAGGCACTTTACCATGAACCATACATACATTGAATATCCTCACCAACCAGTCAACAATACAGTCACCCCCTTTTTTAATGAATTCAACTTCAATACCACCCTCCGCCTTGCTGGCTTTCATCTTTCATATATATATATATATATATATATATATATATATATATATATATATATATATATATATATATATATAAACTGATTTTCACGTTAGATTTAAATGAATGTTAATGCCATTTAGAATGTCTTACTATATGAGAGCAACGGCTGACTGTATACATGCCGACCTGTCTGTGTGACCGAAATTTGTGGAGACCGAATGTGCATTGCGGACCTGCCTTTTGACCTGAAGGAAGTATTGGATATGACTAAAGGGCACAATCTGGGCACTTTTCTCTATGCCGTAATTCCCAGAAGACAGTTCTGTTTCATGGGCTGTCCGGTATAGGCTGTCTAGAGCATGGTAACAACGACATACCCCCACTGAGTATGGCTCTGGGAAGGGATGGACCGTGAAGCGACTCAGGGACTCGGGAGAAGGGAGGTCAGATGAAGAGGAGGGGTTACGATTGGGTCGGTGGGGGGGGGGGGGGGGTGCATGCAGTGGGCGGGAGGGCTTGATGGAAGGGTGGACCGTGGTAGGGATAGGGGCCAGGGGAGAGGGAGGCTGTGAAGGGAGGGTGGTGGATGGATAGTGATGGGCCGTGATGGCGGCGAGGTTGTGGTAGAGGTAAGCAGTGCAATGGATGGGGGTTCTGAGGAGGCAGTGATAGGGGTGTGGTCGAATCATGGAGTATCATGAAGGGAATGGGGGTCGTTGGAGGCGAGGGGTCACTCAGGGGTTAGGAGTCCGGGAAGGATGGGGCTGTGCTGAGAGTGGAGGAAGTTCATATAGTAGAGGTGTTTATGTGGGCTGTGTCCGCCCACTGAAGCGTCAAAATGATAGAAGTTCGAAGCACAAAATGATCGAAGCTTCGAAATAGTGAGAAATAATGGTTTGACCTCCAGTCCAATGCGTATAGGAATTATACTTTATGAATTGTACTATTACTATACTATATGAATTATACTATATGACTTATCAGCTGCTCTTATTTCATGGGACTCAAATACACATACACACAACAACAACAGAACAACAACAACAACAACAACAACAACAACAAATAAAATGCTGAAGCACATAGCAATAAGGGATCAAGAGTTGTTTACTGAATTTGCAACATCGAGAGAATAGGAATGTAACATTTTGTACCTCTCTCTCTCTCTCTCTCTCTCTCTCTCTCTCTCTCTCTCTCTCTCTCTCTCTCTCTCGGACTCCACCGGCGTGCAGGAGGTAAATGCAAGTAACGTTACGTAACATGAAGCGTCACCATGGGTCACACTCTTCCCTTTAATTGCAACAGATTACCGCCTCGTTGGTTTTCGCCGTGTCTGGCAAATCAACGCTCTCATGCCACACACTCGAGCCATTCTTCCGTGATGGGCTTACACTCAGAGGGGCTTTGTTTATCTCGCGCTTGTAAATCCGTCTTTTCAAGCGCCTCCTCCTCAGGGAAAGTGTTTAAGTGTCCTTACCAGCCGACTCTAAGTGTAGATGGCGCTGACCTAAGCATTCCAAGGTTAATAATACACATCTGTTAGGCACCACATACGTACACATCTCGGGGTTTCTCTTTAAGGCGACGTTAAGTTGCACGCAGTGTAAATGGGCGGCCGCCCCGTAAGTAAAATCTAACGTGAGAGTTTTCCACGCTTTTTTTTTCATTGTTGTGGCTGAACATATGTGTTTCTGCTTCATTTACATGGTATGTGTGTTTAAGTACATTCATATATATATATATATATATATATATATATATATATATATATATATATATATATATATATATATATATATACATATATATACATATATTCCTTTTATTCACGGGTTCTTAAATTCGTATGTCACAATGATTTACTTATTACTGCAAAGGAGACTGAACAAAAAGAATAGGTGTAATTGTGCAATGGCTGTTTACTTCAAGACGAGCTTGGTCGGAGAGTTCATCTTTTGTGCGACGCAATCATTGTATTTAACGTTTGAAGAAGAGCGAACATGCTCTGGCGAAACGTTTTTCTTTCTTTAAACTGGTGTTGCCTTTATGTGAACAGTTCGCCTTGCACGACTCCAGCACGAGAGCTGGATGCGCCGCACTCCTCCACGTTTGTCATTCCTTTTAGCTTTTGTGACCAGGAAATGATTTTAGACTGAGTTCAGCAATACGATCTCTACGATTTTGGCAAAGCTTTCCATTAGAATACATAAATATATGAGCTCCCCCCCCTCTCTCTCTCTCTCCCTTACCTCTCTCTCTATTCATATATATATATATATATATATATATATATATATATATATATATATATATATATATATATATATATATATATATATATTATCCCTGGCGATAGGGGAGAAAGAATGCTTCCCACGTATTCCCTGCGTGTCGTAGAAGGCGACTAAAAGGGGAGGGAGCGGGGGGCTGGAAATCCTCCCCTCTCATTGTCTTTTTTAATTTTCCAAAAGAAGGAACAGAGAAGGGGGTCAGGTGAGGATATTCCCTCAAAGGCCCAGTCCTCTGTTCTTAACGCTACCTCGCTAACGCGGGAAATGGCGAATAGTGTGAAAGAAAAGAAAAAAAGAATATATATATATATATATATATATATATATATATATATATATATATATATATATATATATATATATATAATATATATATATATATATATATATATATATATATATATATATATATATATATATATATATATATATTGGAAAGAATCACAATTTGCGCCTGATCAAATATATTCCTATGAGTCCACGGGGAAAATGAAACACGATAGGGTCCATGTGCACTTTCGTGTAATAATCACATCATCAGGGGAGATACAAGAGAGAAATATAACAGTCAGTTGATATACGACGAAGAGACATAGCTAGGGTGGTGGTATGCAGATGATGTTCTTTGTGTTTGGCCAACAAATGAAAATCTACCAGCATTTCTCCTCTTACTTAACAATTTAGTACCTTCCATCAAATTTGTTGTAGAAAATGAAAATAATGGTATGTTACAATTTTTAGATTGCATGATCCATAGGCAAGGAAACAAGTTTAAGTTTAGCATATACAGAGAACCTACTAATGTATGCTCATATATCCATTATTACTCATCTCAACATAACAGAGATAAATCATCCTCATTTCAATCTATGTTCCTTAGGACATTACGTATTAGCAGTCCTAAGCGTATTGATGATGAGTTTGAAAAGATATATTCTATTGGATCTAAGTTAAAGGGATTTTTCATTGATAAATCCCTTAAGTTAGCAAAGATATCATTTTATAGAGTTGATCCCAAACCTCCCATTGACACCAAGAATCTTTTAGTTCTCCCATTTATAATAATTTTACTTTACTTCCCATGTTGCTTAAATCCTTTAATGTAAATGTTGCCTTCAGCAACAATAATACTATTAAGAATATCTTAATCAGGAACTCACCTTGAAATTCTCCTGGGTGCATATACAAAGTGCCATGTAGAAATTTTTATAAGTTTTATGTTAGGCAGACTGGTAAGGATCTTTCTGTTAGACCTAAGCAACATAAATATATTATAAGAACGGGACAAGAATCAAATGCCTTGTTTAATCTTGTTAAAAACTATGATCATTGTATTGACTGGAGTAACGCCATCTCAGTTATTAACTTTAACTCCAGTACCTCGAGAAATATCACTGAATCGTCTGTTACTAGATACACAAAGAATTATAATCTTAATATTAGTGAAGGTCTATACAAATTGGATAACTTTATTGTTAATAAAATTTTTAAACAATTTCCCTTCTTGCCCACATAATATGTTTATGACACGCTCGTTGTCTGTCTTGGACAATCGCATGTTTACCAAATGGCGTCCTAGCTACGTTTCTTCGTTATATATCAACTGACTGTTATATTTCTCTCTTGTGTCTCCCATGATGATGTGATTATTACACGAAAGTGCACTTGGGAACTTATCGCGTTTCATTTTCCCCGTGGATTCATAGGAATATATATATATATATATATATATATATATATATATATATATATATATATATATATATATATATCCTTATGGATAGGGGAGAAAGAATACTTCCCACGAATTCCCTTCGTGTCGTAAAAGGCGACTAAAAGGGGAAGGAGCAGGGTCTGGATATCCTCCCCTAAATGGGAAATTACAATTGGATTACAAGTAATCGAATACCCTTCGTCTCACATCCATGAGCATCGGGGTCTACACTTGTCAAACCTCATCAGGCTCACATTACCAGCAGCCAGCATTCGACAGATCCTTCCTGTAAAGACGCGGAGGTATATGAACACGAATGTAGTGCATATGAAGGCGCACTTTCATAGAACACATCTTATTCTCTAACAGCAAGGATCCTTTTCCGCGTAAGCTCCAGGAACAGACGAAGAAAAGCATCATTTACTCACATCCACTCTCGAGCTGTTATATATAATGCATCGAAACCAAAGTTCACTGTCTACAGCCAAGGTCCACAGACCTTTCCGTGCTTTACCGTGATTGCTTCATATGCCCTGATTCAGCCCACTGTACACCACATCACTCCTGTTCGTTCTGTCCTCTCCATGCCAAACTACCCATGTCCGTTTAGGCCCCGCAAAATCAAAGTATACATCACCCAATCATCCATCCTTATATTCTACATGCTTGCATTTTTACTTTCATTGCTCATTTTGATGATCATTCCACCAAGTTGTAGTATTATTTCTAATTCCATGTCTTATCTTAACTCTTACTTCTTTAGTTATGTTGTATACATTTTGTCTGAAGTAGTTTTATTTTTTTCTCAGTGTCTTGAACTCCTGTATCCCATATGTCCTCATTGTCTTCATCTTCTGTATCCTTGCATCATCTGTCCTCAGTGTATCTTTTTCTTTTTTTTTTTTTTGTTGTTCCGCCTACAGTAAAATCACTTGTGACTTCCTTTATATTTACAGAAAGTATTTATTGCCGATAGGGAGTGGAAAATACAGAAATCAATAACACTTCCACCTTTCACGTTTTTGTTTCTGACAGTTAATGTTCCAGGCAAATTTTCTCTGTCTCATCTACCTCACCTATATGACCAATCTAGCCTCCAAATATAACTAAAATTTTCTCCGTATATTTTGCACTCTCATAGATTTCCCGCTCTTCTCTTGTTAGAAGTTAAGTACATACCTTGCTGGGGGTTACGTCATGTTATAAGGCTTCAGTTTTACAGATTTTACGTTTACATATACACTCATTCTTCGGTAACATCGTCGTTTGCAGTATCATTTCTTTCACCTGAATGTGGCACCAGTACGAAACCGGCCCCATGTTGACGAGAATCTGTGCCTTTGTCCTTACAGGATTCGTGCAATGTACTTTCCCTCCTTCATTCTTGATTCTTATCTCGCAAAGTCTTAGTACGTCTACCTTCCTTTATTTCATAATTTCTGTCAGTACTTTTCCTCTCATTATCAACGTGGTGATTGTAGCTATCGTTATGGTATTTTCGTTCCGTGATCCCAAGCCACGATCACACCCACGGTAGGTTGGTGGTCTGGCTAATCAATGTGTTCCGAGCCTCTGTGTCTTGTGAGTGGTGTGTGCACCACTGGCTTGCTCGGTCTGTCCTGGTTTCTCTGGGCTGTATAGATTAGTGCCCTCGAGTTGTTCATTACTTCCTTACGGTTACAGGACTTGCCAAACGGACGCCCTGGGAGGCACTCTAGTAGGATTAAGTTGCTACACCTCAGCAGAGTTACAAAGTCTCTTTTATTGGAAGATTAATGCTCCAGGATCGTAGTAGACACACACACACACACACACACACACACACACACACACACACACACACACACAAAGCCACAGACAGACAGACATATATATGTTCATTTATTTCTTTGACCACATTTTTAATTTGAAAGAGTCCATGTAATACCCAGGAGCTTTCGAAAAGCTTCTGCAGTCCAAGGCTGTGCTGCTTCTGTAGCAAGATGTAGACCCATTCAGAGAGAGAAGTTTGATAAGGCTACAGTATATATATATATATATATATATATATATATATATATATATATATATATATATATATATATATGTGTGTGTGTGTGTGTGTGTGTGTGTGTGTGTGTTTGGAAATGTACATGCTATTCAGCAGCATAGCTTGATAGATGGGATATCTATGCAATAGATAGATATACAGCACTGTATTATTTCTGTGGATAATGTACATCATCATACGTATCATATCATACAAATGAGAACATGGGCGAAAGTCCTTCGTAGAATTATAGATAGTGTCCTTCTATCTATAGATTCAGACACTCGTTACCCAAAAGGCAATCGAAATAGTGAAGTCAAATCATTCAACAAGGTTTCTTAATACAAGGAATGATTTACTAAATCAGAGTGGTTAAAAGATACGTGTACAAAGAGACTTGATAAATGATTCACTTCAAGTCCAAGATGTACATTATTTGCGTCACCTAAGTCACTTTAACTATTCGCAGGCTTTACCCTACGAGTTGTCTGTATTCCTACCTTTACCACACTGATTTGTGAGTTTCTGATGTTCCCATTGCCTCGAACAGCCTCGAAGGGACCAAATGGCCTGTTGCTGTTTGTATTTCTTCGTATCACTGATTGAGACAGGCGCTATCAAGTCATGCATCCTTCCTATAGCGGAAAGATCAGATACGGTCCAACAGATCAAGTCCAGAGCACACACCTGAGGAAAATCAAAAGCTTTAGAGAGCAAATGCTGGTGCAAACAAGCAGCGAGCGTCCACTACACCCAACGCAGACGACGGCAGCAAACAACGAGTGAGAAACGTCGCGCCGACATCCTGATCAAACAAACAAGGAGAGAGGAAAACAAAATGCACCATCACGGGTCACCCTTGTGATCTAAATCACCGAGTAGAATCAACAATGCTGCCCATTGTGCAGCCGGTAATTACATGCAGACGACGGCCGGATAACCCCCCACCTCTTCCTCCATCCCTACCCCAACACCACCTCACCCCACCCCATCCCTCCACTTGCGCTCGCTAAATCCGGATATACACCTTGGGGCAAATCCCGTTCTCGTAACCGTTCCAGTGGGCTGTGATTGGGTTAAATCTTCCTTATCAATGCGATCTGGTGTTTTTCCCTCGTTGGATTGGATGATTTTTGCAAAAGTCTTCCTCCGTGGCGGTTACTCGTCGTTCCGTCGGGATTTGTCACGTCTCTGCGTGAAAATGGTCGTGACGTATTGATAATCTAGTCTCTTTGTGGACAAATCGTTTCCCCTCCGTGTGGTAATACTTGATTCTTATCTATATTTTCAGGTGCTGAGAAAACCAGAAAAAGAACTCCATTTCTGAGAGGTTTTTGATGTGGTAGTTGTGTACCGTAGTGGGTTGAAACCTACTCAGATCGACTTCTTCTTTCTCTGGATTCCCCATCATGGAGGTGACAATAGCATTTTTGTCTTGGAAATTGAGATGGAACCACGACTCACGCTTTGTGCATACCACCTTCACACCCTACCCTCTCTACCTCCTTCCTTTCTTGCTGCTTCATTGGACACCAGAACTATATATATATATATATATATATATATATATATATATATATATATATATATATATATACATATGTTATATACATTTATATACATATATATACTATCCCTGGGGATAGGTGAGAGAGATAACTTCCCACGTATTCCCTGGGTATTGTGGAAGGCGACAGATGGGGGAAGGAAGTAGGGGGCTGGAAATCCTCTCCTCCGGTTTTTACTTTTTCAAAAGAGGAAACAGAGAGGCAGGGGTAGGGAGCCAAGTGAGGATTTTGTCTCCAAGGCTCAGTCCGCTGTTCTTAACGCTACCTCGCTAACGCGGGAAATGGCGAATATGGAAAAAAAGAATATATATATATATATATATATATATATATATATATATATATATATATATATATATATATGCCATCCACTAGCTCCAGTGATGTAGCATCGCCTTAGTAATGAGAGTGTTGGGTTTCACTCATCGTCTTAAATACTGTTCCAGTAGAATTATTTCTTTTCCGCGTGTGTTCCTTGATGTACATAGCACTAAATCTTAGCTCTGGATTCACCGAATTGAGGAGGAACTTATGGATGAGATAATTGTTGAAGACATTGACGTCACGTACACTTAAGCGACAGCAACATATTCCCATATGTGACATATATTACATATTTGCCATATACGCAAACAATGGGAAGAAATACTTATACGTGTAAAACCATACCTTAGATATTTCGCATTTCACACACACACACACACACACACACACACACGCATCCATGCTTACAGATACATTCACACACAGAGAGGCACATTGTTCACGCTATCTTGGCGGCGATCAGAGATGATACGAAGATACAGAAACAAAGGACTGAAACTATTCCGCTACATTTTCATTCCACGCATAACCTATTTGTTCCTTATCATAAACACCATCTAATGTTGTCATGGACTTACTTTTCAGAAAAAGCATATATATATATATATATATATATATATATATATATATATATATATATATATATATATATATATATATATACTATTTATTTCTATACCCCGTAACTTGAACCCAGGACCATCTGTTTTGGCAGTCAGAAGGCTTAACCCCGACTCACCGTGACTGCTTCACAGATGGTTCGGGGTTCGATTGTCGGGGTATAATCAAAGATAGGTTACATCAAATATCAAGTGTACATTATTATCATCATCATTATATGTATATATATATATATATATATATATATATATATATATATATATATATATATATATATATATATACATATATATATATATATATATATATATATATATATATATATATATATATATATATATATATATACCTTGGGGATAGGGGAGAAAGAATACTTCCCACGCTTTCCTCACGTGTCGTAGAAGGCGACTAAAGGGGACAGGATCGGGAGGCTGGAAACCCCCCCCCCCCTCCTTGTATTTCAAGGGGAAACAGAAGAAGGAGTCACGCGAGGAGTGCTCATCTTCCTCGAAGGCTCAGATTGGGATGTCTAAATGTGTGTGGATGTAACCAAGATGAGAAAAAAGGAGAGATAGGTAGTATGTTTGAGGAAAGGAACCTGGATGTTTTGGCTCTGAGTAAAACGAAGCTCAAGGATAAAGGGGACGATCGGTTTGGGAATCTTTTGGGAGTAAAGTCAGGGATTGGTCAGAGGACAAGAGCAAAGGAAGGGGTAGTAGTACTCCTGTAACAGGAGTTGTGGGAGTATGTGATAGAGTGTAAGAATGTAAACTCTAGATTGACATGGGTAAAACTGAAACTGGAGGGAGAGAGATGTGTGATTATTGGGGCCTGTTCACCTGGGCAAGTGTTTAGGGAGCAGCTGAGTGATTGTGTCAGCAGTTTTGATGCACGAGACCGGGTTATAGTGATGGGTGATTTAAATGCTAAGGTGAGTAGCGTGGCAGTTGAGGGAATAATTGGTGTATATGATGTGTTCATTGTTGTAAATGGAAATGGTGAAGAGCTTGTAGATTTGTGTGCTGAAAAAGGACTGGTGATTGGTAATAGCTGGTCTAAAAAGAGAGATATACACAAGTATACGTATGTGAGTAAGAGAGATGGCCAGAGAGCGTTATTGGATTACGTGTGAATTGATAGGCGTGCGAAAGAGAGACTTTTGGATGTTAATGTGCCGAGAGGTGCAACTGGAGGGATGTCTGATTATTATCTTGTGAAGGCGAAGGTGAAGATTTGTAGAGGTTTTCAGAAAAGAAAAGAGAATGTTGGGGTGAAGAGAGTGGTGAGAGTAAGTGAGCTTGGGAAGGAGACTTGTGTGAGGAAGTACCAGGAGAGACTGAGTGCAAAATAGGAAAAGGTGAGAGTAAAAAAACGTAAGGGGAGTTGGGGAGGAATGCGATGTATTTAGGGAAGCAGTGATGGCTTGCACATTAGATGCTTGTGACATGAGAAGCGTGGGAGGTGGGCGGATTAGAAAGGGTAGTGAGTGGTGGGATGAAGAAGTAAGATTTTTAGTAAAAGAGGAGAGAGAGGCATTTGGACGATTTTTGCTGGGAAATAGTGCAAATGACTGTGAGATGTATAAAAGAAAGAGGCAGGAGGTCAAGAGAAAGGTGCAAGAGGTGAAAAAGAGGGCAAATGAGAGTTGAGATGAGAGAGTATCATTAAATTTTAGAGAGAATAAAAAGGTATTTTGGAAGGAGGTAAATAAAGTGCGCAAGACAAGGGAACAAATGGGAACATCGGTGAAGGGGACTAATGGGGAGGTAATAAAAAGTAGTGGTGATGTGACAAGGCAGATATAGGGTGTTTTGGTCGATGTGGTGTGCGAAGCGAGATGGTAACGGAGAATGGTTTGGTAAACAGAGACAAGAAAGTGAAAGCTTTGAGGAAGATGAAAGCCGGCAAGGCGGAGGGTTTGGATGGCACTGAAGTGGACTTTATCAAAAAAGGGGTTGACTGTGTTATTGACAGGTTGGTGAGGATATTCATTGTATGTATGGCTCATGGTGAAGTGCCTGAGGATTGGCGGAATGCATGCATAGTGCCATTGTACAAAGGCAAAGTTTATAAAGTTGTGTTAAAATTACAGAGGTATAAGTTTGTTGAGTATTCCTGGGAAATTGTATTGGAGGGTATTGATTGAGAGGGTGAAGGCATGTACAGAGCATCAGATTGGGGAAGAGCAGTGTGGTTTCAGAAGTGGTAGAGGATGTGTGGATCAGGTGTTTGCTCTGAAGAATATATGTGAGAAATACTTCGAAAAACAAATGGATTTGTATGTAGCATTTATGGATCTGGAGAAGGCATATGATAGAGTTGATAGAGATGCTCTGTGGAAGGTATTAAGAGTATATGGTGTGGGAGGCAAGCTGCTAGAAGCAGTGAAACGTTTTTATCGAGGATGTAAGGCATGTGGACGAGTAGGAAGAGAGGAAAGTGATTGGCTCCCAATGTATGTCGGTTTGCGGCAGGGGTGCGTGATGTTTCCATGGTTGTTTAATTTGATTATGGATGGAGTTGTTAAAGAGGTGAATGCAAGAGTTTTGAAAGAGGGACAAGTATGCAGTCTGTTGTGGATGAGAGGGCTTGGGAAGTGAGTCAGTTGTCGTTCGCTGATGATACAGTGCTGGTGGCTGATTCGGGTGAGAAACTGCAGAAGCTGGTGACTAAGCTTGGTAAAGTGTGTGAAAGGAGAAAGCTGAGAGAAAGCAAGGTTATTAAGTACATTAGGGTTGAGGGGCAAGTCAATTGGGAAGTAAGTTTGAATGGAGAAAAACTGGAGAAAGTGAAGTGTTTTAGATATCCGGCAGTGGATTTGGCAGCGGATGGAACCATGGAAGCGGAAGTGAGTGACAGGGTGGGGGAGGGGACGACAGTTCTGGGAGCGTTAAAGAATGTGTGGAAGGCGAGAACATTATCTCGGAAAGCAAAAATTGGTATGTTTGAAGGGTGGTTCCAACAATGTTATATGGCTGTGCGGAGGAGGTTGGATGTGTTAAAAATGAGATGTTTGAAGACAAAATGTGGTGTGAGGTGGTTTGATCGAGTAAGTAATGAAAGGGTAAGAGAGATGTGTGGTAATAAAAAAGAGTGTGTTTGAGAGAGCAGAAGAGGGTGTGTTGAAATGGTTTGGTCACATAGAGAGAATGAGTGAGGAAAGATTGACAAAGAGGATATATGTGTCAGAGGTGGAGGGAACGAGAAGTGGGAGACTAAATTGGAGGTGGAAGGATAGAGTGAAAAAGATTTTGAGCGATCGGGGCCTGGACATGCGGGAGGGTGAAAGGCGTACAAGGAATAGAGTGAATTGGAACGATGTGGTATACCGGGGTCGACGTGCTGTCAATGGATTGAACCAGGGCATGCGAAGTCTGGGGTAAACCATGGAAAGTTTTGTGGGGCCTGAATGTGGAAAGGGAGCTGTTGTTTTGGTGCATTACACATGACAGCTAGAGACTGTTTGAACGAATGCTGTCTTTTCCTAGCGCTACCTCTTGCGCACACGCTCATATACATACCTATACATTTCAACGTATACATATATATACATACACAGACATATACATATATACACATATACATAACTCATACTTGCTACCTTTATTCATTTCCGTCGCCACCTCGCCACACATGAAATGACACCCCCCTCCCCCTGCACGCGCGCGAGGTATTGCTAGGAAAAGACAACAAAGGCCATATTCGTTCATGCTCAGATTCTAGCTGTCATGTATAGTGAACCGAAACCACAGCTCCCATTCCACATCCAGGCCCACAAATCTTTCCATGGTTTATCCCAGACGCTTCACATGCCGTGGTTCAATTCATTTACAGGATGTCGACCCCGGTATACCACATCGTTCTAATTCACTCTATTCCTTGCACGCCTTTCATCCTAATGCATGTTCAGGCTCCGATCGCTCAAAATCTTTTTCACTCCATCCTTCCACCTCCAATTTGGTCTCCCACTTCTCGTATCCTCCATCTCTGACACATATATCCTCTTTGTCAATCTTTCCTCACTCATTCTCTCCATGTGACCAAACCATTTCAAATCGCCCTCTTCTGCTCTCTCAACCACACTCTTTTCACTTCCACACATCTCTGTTACCCTTCCATCACTTACTCGATTAAACCACCTCACACCACATATTGTCCTCAACATCTCGTTTCCAACACATATACCCTCCTCCGCACAACTCTATCTATAGCCCACGCCTCGCAACCAATTAACATTGTTGGAACCACTATTTTTTCAAACATACCCATTTTTGCTCTCCGAGATAATGTTCTCGCCTTCCACACATTTTTCAACGCTCCCAGAACTTTCGCCCCCTCCCCCACTCTGTGGCTCACTTCCGCTTCTGTGGTTCCATCCGATGCCAAATCCACTCCCAGATATCTAAAACACTTCACTTTCACCAGTTTTTCTCCATTCAAACTTACCTCCCAATTGACTTGTCCCTCAAGCCTACCATACCTAATAACCTTGCTCTTATTCACATTTATTCTCAGCTTCCTTTTTTCACACACTTTACGAAACTCAGTCACCAGCCTTGGAGGGAAAATCCTCTTTTGGCCCCTTTTTCTGTTTCTTCTTTTGGAAAAGTAAAAACTGGAGGTTTTTCGCGAGATTTTTGCATCTTTTGTTACAATTTACAAAATCATATTTCTTGAGAGATTCCTCGAATTGTCAGATAATGACCAACGGTAGACCATAATCCTCTCTTAGACGGTGTCTGGGCTGGACTGATCTGGGTCCCACCCAACACTGGTGATGTGTGACCAATAACCCCAGGTCACTTGAGGTTATGTATTGTAACAGGGTCTGGATCAGTCATGTTCAAGACCAGTGGGTATGGATGTTGAACTAGAGGATGTACATTTAGCACTGCTCTGTTCAGGGTATTCTGGGTCATGCGTCTATACTTAATACGGCCCTGGACAGGTCAGTCAGGGTTCAAGGTCACGGGGTGTTGAGTGGGAGGTAGCTTATTCATCACAGCCCAGGTCATGTCAGTTTACTCCAAGCGACTAATGGGTCAGCCCCAAGAGGCGCCATTACCCCCACCTTAGCCTTAACCAAATCCTGGCTATGCTTTTGAACAGCACTTTCCAACACATCATGGATAACTCAGATGATGTTCTAGGAAGCATTCGAAATTTTGACACACTACATCGTCAACGTAGCCGCAGTCTACACTGTATGTACTTTAATCTGTTGGCTACGAACGTGAGAAAAAAAGGTTGCGAGAATTCAAGTCGGTGGGGCTTTGTGAAAAAGAAAAGCAATATATATCAAAACAGAAGACAACAATAGACGAAAGATATAGCAGTCAGTGTAGAGATAAATGTTCCACAGTGTACTGCATCATGAACGCCCAGGGTGGACAAGCTTCACTGTGAGAGATGCTCCGCTCGTTGTCTCTGCTCATATTAACAACCAAGCTTAGTAAGATTGAATCGTTTTCGGATATGTAAACGAAGCAAATACTGAAGACTCAAAAATTTGGCTTCGAGAAGATACCTACTGATATACAATTGTATTTGAACTATCTTTTTTCGACTTTTGAATCAACCTTATTTCATCTAATCCAACATTCATATTGTATCTTACGGAAGAGGATATGGAATTACCACAAAGAACAGAAATTAACCAAACCATTCCCACTATCTCTATTTCACAGTGCGCCATTCACCGTCCGATGCAATTGCGTTTTACGCTATGTTTACCGTATGGTTGACTGCAAAAGAGTTTGCGCCTCTCTTCATGCGTAGTAAAACGTTTCTTATCTTTCACTTACCCTTTTCCAGTGAAGTTGTTCTACAATTTTCAATATTCTTTGGAGGTAATACAGATATTCATTGTCTACTTGAACGGCACTAGACATCGACCGAACAAGTAATCACCCCAACAGACCACGTCATCCTGTTATAATTTTTCAAAATAAGGAACAGAGACGCGGGCCAAGTGAGGATTTTCCCTCTTAGGCTCTGTCATCTGATCTTGACGCTGCCTTGCTAATGCAGGTAATGGTGAATATGAATAAAAAGGTATATATATATATATATATATATATATATAATATATATATATATATATATATATATATATATATGATGAGAGAGCTTGAGAAGTGAGTCAGTTTTTGTTCGCTGATGATACAGGCTGGTGCGGATTCGGGTGAGAAACTGCAGAAGCGGGTGACAAGTTGGTAAAGTGTGGGGAAAAGGAAGAAAAGTGAAAAGCAAGGTTTTTAAAGGTACATTAGGGTTGAGGGCAAGCCCAATTGGGAAGTAAGTTTGAATGGAGAAAAACTGGAGGAAAGTGAAGTGTTTAGATACCCGGGAGTGGATTTCAGGGGATGGAACCATGGAAGCGGAAGTGGTAAGGGTGGGAGGGGCAAAAATTTTGGGACCCTTAAGAATGTGTGGAAGGCGAGAACATTATCTCGGAAAGCAAAAATTGGTATGTTTGAAGGGTGGTTCCAACAATGTTATATGGTATCCTCCATCTCTGACACATATATCCTCTTTGTCAATCTTTCCTCACTCATTCTCTCCATGTGACCAAACCATTTCAATACGCCCTCTTCTGCTCTCTCAACCACACTCTTTTCACTTCCACACATCTCTGTTACCCTTCCATCACTTACTCGATTAAACCACCTCACACCACATATTGTCCTCAACATCTCGTTTCCAACACATATAACCTCCTCCGCACAACTCTATCTAGAGCCCACGCCTCGCAACCAATTAACATTGTTGGAACCACTATTTTTTCAAACATACCCATTTTTGCTCTCCGAGATAATGTTCTCGCCTTCCACACATTTTTCAACGCTCCCAGAACTTTCGCCCCCTCCCCCACCCTATGATTCACTTCCGCTTCCATGGTTCCATCCGCTGCCAGATCCACTCCCAGATATCTAAAACACTTCACTTTCACCAGTTTTTCTCCATTCAAACTTACCTCCCAACTGACTTGTCCCTCAACCCTACCATACCTAATAACCTTGCTCTTATTCACATTTATTCTCAGCTTCCTTCTTTCACACACTTTACGAAACTCAGTCACCAGCCTTGGAGGGAAAATCCTCTTTTGGCCCCTTTTTCTGTTTCTTCTTTTGGAAAAGTAAAAACTGGAGGTTTTTCGCGAGATTTTTGCATCTTTTGTTACAATTTACAAAATCATATTTCTTGAGAGATTCCTCGAATTGTCAGATAATGACCAACGGTAGACCATAATCCTCGCTTAGACGGTGTCTGGGCTGGACTGATCTGGGTCCCACCCAACACTGGTGATGTGTGACCAATAACCCCAGGTCACTTGAGGTTATGTATTGTAACAGGGGTCTGGATCAGTCATGTTCAAGACCAGTGGGTATGGATGTTGAACTAGAGGATGTACATTTAGCACTGCTCTGTTCAGGGTATTCTGGGTCATGCGTCTATACTTAATACGGCCCTGGACAGGTCAGTCAGGGTTCAAGGTCACGGGGTGTTGAGTGGGAGGTAGCTTATTCATCACAGCCCAGGTCATGTCAGTTTACTCCAAGCGACTAATGGGTCAGCCCCAAGAGGCGCCATTACCCCCACCTTAGCCTTAACCAAATCCTGGCTATGCTTTTGAACAGCACTTTCCAACACATCATGGATAACTCAGATGATGTTCTAGGAAGCATTCGAAATTTTGACACACTACATCGTCAACGTAGCCGCAGTCTACACTGTATGTACTTTAATCTGTTGGCTACGAACGTGAGAAAAAAAGGTTGCGAGAATTCAAGTCGGTGGGGCTTTGTGAAAAAGAAAAGCAATATATATCAAAACAGAAGACAACAATAGACGAAAGATATAGCAGTCAGTGTAGAGATAAATGTTCCACAGTGTACTGCATCATGAACGCCCAGGGTGGACAAGCTTCACTGTGAGAGATGCTCCGCTCGTTGTCTCTGCTCATATTAACAACCAAGCTTAGTAAGATTGAATCGTTTTCGGATATGTAAACGAAGCAAATACTGAAGACTCAAAAATTTGGCTTCGAGAAGATACCTACTGATATACAATTGTATTTGAACTATCTTTTTTCGACTTTTGAATCAACCTTATTTCATCTAATCCAACATTCATATTGTATCTTACGGAAGAGGATATGGAATTACCACAAAGAACAGAAATTAACCAAACCATTCCCACTATCTCTATTTCACAGTGCGCCATTCACCGTCCGATGCAATTGCGTTTTACGCTATGTTTACCGTATGGTTGACTGCAAAAGAGTTTGCGCCTCTCTTCATGCGTAGTAAAACGTTTCTTATCTTTCACTTACCCTTTTCCAGTGAAGTTGTTCTACAATTTTCAATATTCTTTGGAGGTAATATAGATATTCATTGTCTACTTGAACGGCACTGGACAGCGACCGAACAAGCAATCACCCCAACAGACCACGTCATCCTGTTATAATTTTTCTAAATAAGGAACAGAGTCGTGGGCCAAGTGAGGATTTTCCCTCTTAGGCTCTGTCATCTGATCTTGACGCTGCCTTGCTAATGCAGATAATGGTGAATATGAATGAAAAAGGTATATATATATATATATATATATATATATATATATATATATATATATATATATATATATATATATATGTATATATATATATATATATATATATATATATATTTATATATATATATATATATATATATATATATATCGCGAGCATCTGTACCATGTGGTTGCTTTCTACCACACCCTCCACAACGTCGCACACCAGATCTGCTCGACCGTTACCACTCGGCACCCCACCCCATACCACACCACACTACCCTGAATCACCACCACATGTGGCTCCGGAGATGTGTGTGTGTGTGTGTGTGTGTGTGTGTGTGTGTGTGTGTGTCAGGTATGGCTATATTGTCACCTAGTGGGCAACGCTTGTTAAGATAACAGTGAATGCCGGTGATCATCGGCTATCACACGTTGTGTTTATCAGATGAGAGGCGAGATATTGTCTCCGGCAACGAGGGACGTAAGCACGCCAGAGTCCCTACCATTCGCCACGGCTCAGCGGAGGAGGAGGAGGAGGAGGAGCCAGGAGTGTGTTGTGTGTAGCGAGCATTGCGGGCGCCTGGAACAGTTGTACGCATGTGAGAATGTGGCTTTAGAAAAATACACTCTATCTCATTTTTCAGTATACAAGAACATATATATATATATATATATATATATATATATATATATATATATATATATATATATATATATATATGTATATATATATATGTGTGTGTGTGTGTGTGTGTGTGTGTGTGTGTGTGTGTGTGTGTGTGTTTGTGTGCTTTTTTGTGTGTGTGTGTGTACTCAAAATGTGACAGTACATGTTTAAAGTATTTTTTGTATTGTTTCAAGACGCACGTTATCATATATGGGCGTACCACTAGCGGCGTATAGCGAAAGGATCACTATACTTCGATTATACTATACGATCGATTAACGTATGTCGTTAGTAAGACAGTTTACTTTGCATACTGTTCTTTAAGCTTCGAGTATATCGCATTTTTTTATTTGTACTTTTCGTTATGAAATATGGTCTAATGAATCAGCCATTGTTTCGCTGCTTTGAAAATGTTTTCGAACTATTGTTTGTCTAAAGTTTGCTTTTGCGAGTTTTATACAACTCTTGTCCAGCTGTTATTTCACTGTTGTTAATCTGCTGCTTGAGAATGACTCACGATTATCCCATTGCTGGTTACATGCTGCCCAGGTGATGCCTAGTTTCTCCTGACGTTTTAATTTGCTTCTGTTATTTACATTCTGTGCGACCTGGGTCTTGAGGTACGGGGGATATGTGATCCTTCGAATGGGCAGTCGTGAGCACTTTAAGGTGCTTTCGTATTTTTGATGATTAGAATAACTGTATTCTAAATATTATTTCTAAAGATTTTGTCGTACATTTATGGTATTATAAATCACACAAGATATACGTCGTTGGCTACATTATATGGGAAGATTGGAGCCGATCTGTAGAAGACTGAATCTAGCATTCATAATCTTGGAAAAACAAAGGATTTTTTTTACGAACTATATTTCGAGCACCACTTGTCATAAGCTTGCAATCATCCGCTCCACTTTAGATTACGCCACACCAGCAGCCCACACACACACACACACACACACACACACACACACACACACACACACACACACACACACACACACATAAGAACAATGCACTCAGAACATTCACTCACTGGCTAGCAATGAACAAACACTACATTTTTGTTCAATAGTTCATACAACGTGTTCTGATGGCTTTTATGGGATATAATCATTCTTTATGTCGACCGTAACCCCTATTGTATAACGGTTCGACCCCTCAAGCAGGGCAGTGCGATCTTTTGCCTCAAGTCTTAAATGAGTAAGTAAGGTCAAAGGGGCCAGCCAGAGGATCGTTCTGTGGTGCTCAAGGTCGCGCGATCGAGTTCAAGGGGTTCAGTCTCCAGTGACAAGGAATCAAATATTCCCCATTTTCAGGTTTCTTTCAGTATCATGTGGAAAGGGGAGGTGTATAGTGCTATCCCACACCCGTCATGCCTGACCATAGGTAATCTAAACACTTTTGTTGTCGATCAGTCTTTTTTTTCTCCTTTTTTTGTAACTTTTTTTCTCACTACAATACTGACGTTTCCTCGTAAAACAATTCTGAACAAGGTGAAATTCCTTTGTCGTCAGCATTGCTTTGCAGGTTGTACTGCTATGTAAGGGGGTGTCTATTATTCTCAGTGTTCGTGCTGCTGCTGCTGCTCTCTCTCTCCGAGCAGCCTTACTCCACAACTGAGAATCAGCCTTTCGACTCATCCTCACCGCTCAAACCATCCTCAGCAATCCTACTATCAATGGAAATCGCTCATACCGTCGTAGGAATCAGCTAAAGTTATCCTTGCCTTTTGTGTTATAGTTACAGTGGCCCGTGCAAAGGCTAGAGCGAAGGAGTGGTAGATGGGTGGCCATGTACTGGTGAGTGGTTGGTCAAGTAGCAACGGGTTTGTAGCCACGGGGCGTGGGGAAAGGAGCTACGTAGCCAAATGATCATTGGGTGCTGTAAGCAGATGGTAATGAGTGATTGACCAGGTGGTGACGGATGTCTGGGGCTTTGATGGTTCTTGTTCAGCCAGGTGGTTATGGACACGTGGTCAAGTGCAGCTGGGTAATTGGCGGGCGTCTGACCCAGTCGAGGTGTTTTGCATAACGCCAGATGGTGGTTTAGAGCAAGTTAGGTGCGTGTGTGTGTGTGTGTGTGTGTGTGTGTGTGTGTGCGTGTGTGTGTGTGTGTGTGTGTGTGTGAGAGAGAGAGAGAGAGAGAGAGAGAGAGAGAGAGAGAGAGAGAGAGAGAGAGAGAGAGAGAGAGAGAGAGACGTTGGGTGGTTTCAAGGTTGGCTTGGAATAAAGAGGCGAAGGCTGCTTTGTGAACGTTTAGGCTGACTGCTAATGTAGGTCAGGATAGTTCAGATCAGTTTGTGGGTTAAAAGTTGGTTGCTGGAGTGGGATCGATCCTGACGTGGGCTTTGGTTAAGGATGGTATTACGTGGTGAAGGTAGATGGATGTGCACGGTCAGCAGGGCTGCCTTGGTAATGAAGTGTCTTTGAGGATTAACACTTAGGGATGCTGGAGAACTTGAGTTTGATTCAGGGGTGAGTTAACTATGAAGTAAGTTTTGATCGGCGACTGAAGTTGATAGTAGGAGGAGTGAGTCTGGTTGGGTCTTATGGATCACAATTTCGACAGACAGTGATGCTTAGCTAGTAAGTCAACCTAATCTGTGGCAAAGATAGAATTAGATAAGATTAGTGCGCAAGACACTGTTGGGTAGCAGTGTATGGGTGAGCTGCTATGGTGAACGTCAAGTCCAACTGAAAGAAGTGAGGCTGTTACTATGAGGAATGAGGATATGGATGAGGTAAGCATACCGTGATGGAAGAAGGATGAACTGGTGGTGAAGTTTGGCTGTAGAGTAGTATTAAGGTTATGAGAGAGGATGGAGTAGTTATGCCAGTGGTTGGGAGAATTACATTACAGTCTTGTTTATATAGCTTTCATATGATGAACATAGGAATATATCATTGTGGACTATTATCATTAACCATTATCATCATTATTATCATTATTATTATTGTTATTTTCATTATCATCATTATTATCATTTTCATTATTATCATTATATCATTATCATTAAAGGCTACACAAACCTTCGGTTTCTCCGTCCAGAGCATAGCTTCTGCAGGGTAACTGAATACAGCTCACAATTTGATTCGTGTAAAAGTTGCTGTGAAACTAATTTGTATTTCCAAGCAATAATTAAGGTCTGGAAAAACATAGTTTTAAGGGTCCTCTTCCTCCGTCTTTCCGTTTGTCAGTCAGTCTGTCCTTCTGTCCGTTTGTTCGTGTGACCGTCCATTATTTAGCTTTTCCAGGCTACCTACAAAACCCATCGTCCTATTCCATTCAAACGTGGTACGAAGATGATTAAGACAAAAACAAAGAGTGCTCTGATTTTGGGGTCAATAAGACGAAGGTTAAGGCGACTGGAGCGTTTTCAGTTGGCCCTAGAGGTGATTTGGTGTCTGCACAATGATCCGAAATCTACACGATTGATTCACCTTATGAGGTCAAGAGATTTAGAAGGTCAAGGTCACCCCTACTCATGCAGATGATTTCACTGCCGCATAGTAACTACGAATCAGAGGGTAAGGTCACTACTGCACCTATAAATCAACTTCTCTTCTGTCGAATGGGTCTCCGTGGAGATACAGGAGATTTCTATCGATTTTGAGGTCTCCTGGTCAAAAGTCAAGGTCATTGCATTGCCTCACTTGTAGATAACTTAGTTTCCGCACAATGACTTCAGTCATAACAGGTGCAGTGCATAAAGATTTTCGGACATGCATTACGCTTAGGGTAAGGACAGTATATATTTATTTTTTGGATTCCAAAGGAGATGATATACACTCTCGGCAAAGTAACTCAAGCTCTTCTTATCGGATCACAATAAGACTTCCAATCGTCAAGGAATTTAATGGTTAAACTGTTACACGTTTGTAGATTATCTTGTGAATTGAATTTCTTTTTTTTTTTTTTTAGAATATCATAAATCGGCGTTTTCCTCACACAATTCGCAGGGCTTTTAGTGATAGCTGCCTATCTTCAAGAATGTTTACAATAACGATGATAATAATACTAATGATAATAATGATAATAATGATAATAATGATAATGGTAATAATAATGATAATAAATGATGATACAGATAATTATAATAATGATGATGATGATAATAATAATGGTAATTATAATAATAATGATAATGATAATAATAATAATAATAGTGATAATGATAATAGTAATAACAATAATAAAGATAATGATAATGATTACAATGATAATAATATAAGAATGCTAATAGTAATGATGATATCAATGATAATAGTAATGATGATGATAATATCTATGATAATAATAATAATAATAATGATAATAATGATAATAACGATGATGATGATAATAATAATTTTGCTTCCCATTATATTTTCATGATGATGTTCAGGAATCGTGATCCGCTCTATGTGTGTGTTATCTGTGTTTAAGTTTATCAGTTATGATGTATCAGTTCAGTTTTTAGAGAGAGAGAGAGAGAGAGAGAGAGAGAGAGAGAGAGAGAGAGAGAGAGAGAGAGAGAGAGTGTTCACGTTCACCTCCACATTCATATAGACCCTTCTAATTGTTGTTCACGGGGGGGTTACCATGTAAGATACCCTGCTTTGTCATCTGGTAACCCCATCTTTCATACCACCATACCCCATCCTCGTCTTCCTCCTCTCCTCCTCCTCCTCCTGTCGTTTGTGAGGAGCCTCCACAAATCATTACCCGCCATTGTTGAGTGTGGCCCCGGCACATGGAGAGGACACACACAACCTCTCAAAATGGAATACGAGCATGACCCGACCAGGAAATAAAAGGGGGAGTACCCCTCCTGTATAAAGCCTTACAGGACAAGAGACTTATTGACACGAAAGCGCCACTGGGATAAGAAAAAAGAAAGAAAATAGAATAAGACGAGACTGGGAGAGACATTAAATAAAACAGATGTATGAACGCAAGTGTCTCACCGAGACACAGTGCATACCCGTTCCTTATTGTCTCAAAATCCAATATAGACTGTACCTCACTAAGCGGGATCTACTCGGATAAGACTTTCACTATCAAAAGTAATATTCATCTCGAACAAGTCACGTAGAGAAAAGGAGAAATAAGACGCTGTCAGAACTCTGAAAAAAAGGAAACCTTTTTGGTCCAAACATTCACTTAGTAAAGATGCTGACGTAGATCCTCAATGATAACAATACAAGGAAGTGAATCAACAGAGACAAACGTCCCACTTCGGTAACACGCCGTCTGTGACGGCGCCCCATCATCACAAAACTCCACCACGACAACACTGCAGTATTACAGGACCAAAACAGGATAAGACTTCGCTTGGATAAAAATCAGATTAGAAATTATACAAAGATAGAAGCCTAGACCGGGTGGGGTGGGGGATGGGGGATTGAGGGAGGAGGGATTAAGCCACCTGCACAAGACGAAATTGTGACAAATCCACTTTGACGAAGGTCTCGACAGGAACAAAAGCTTAAACCTCTTTATGAGGTAAATCCTCTTCGTCTTTTTCCCCTCTTGGGTACATCATTCAGATCTAGATGACGCGAGCAGATACTGACCCAATGTTTCCATCGTGGATGCAGGACAACACCTCTATCGAGCAGGCTGAATTCCAGAGGAATATCCAAGAGTATGTCACTAAGGCCTTTGTTGACGTAGGTGAAGCGTGAGGCCTCTGAAGTTTTTAACATGATTAGGACTCATAAGTGGATCTTGAAACCATCTGTGATTGATTTGGAGACGACTTTGTAAGCGGAACTTAAGACGCTACAGATCTGATTTGGCGAGAGCTTGAGGTTCATGATGTCCGACTTGGAGAGAGCTTCATAAGTGGAGCTTTAAGTCTTTTAGTGTCTGACTTAGCGAGAGCTTTATGCGGGGACTTTAAACCCATAGCGTCTGACTTGGCGAAAGAGAACTTTATAAGTGGAACTTTAGACTCATTGTGTGTGACTAGAGCTTTATAAGTGAAACATTAGACTCCTCATGCCTCACTTGGCGAGAACTTTATAAGTGGAACATTAGACTTGAATGTCTGACTTAACGAGAGCTTCATAAGTGGAACTTTAGACTCCTAATGTTGGACTTGGTGGAGATAGTATAAGTGAAGCTTGAGATCAACGATACACGAGGGCGTTTACCCTGTGCTCATGAGAGGTGGATAGAGACCCATGATAATGTAAGATGAAGATAGTACCATAATATATCAGGTCATATGTTCATAAGAGAAGGCGAAAACCCATGATGGGTAAAGTTTCCGAGGAGTACTTTAATTTGGCCATATCTTTTTCTGAGTGTACTCAAAGTCATTCAATTTTAATGGCATGGGAAGAATGTACAGTCTCTGTATTGTGTTCAAATGAGTGATAATGGCTGGGTACAATGCATGGGAAAAAGTGGTATAGACAACATGATCACACACTGATATATTTTCATTACGAACTTATTGACGAGATACCCTAAAGAGAAGGGCTAGGTAGCTATATATGAAATGTCTTTTAGTAAAAGATATTTAGCACTTTAAAGTAATTCGTAAGGGATAGCCAGGGAAAAGATGCCCAAGTGATTCTCGTAACTGATACAACAACAGTTTGTGACTGTAGCTTTTCGCAAATAGTACCAAGAAAAATGTTATATACAAGAATAACGAGAGAGTTGAAATTTCATGCTATAGTTTCATAACTAAAGGTTAATAGTTCCAACATATTGGATGTATAATACATACGTATACATATCTTAGCTGGGCATGACTGATGTCACGTGTCTACTGTCATCCTTGTCAACCTGTATATTGATATTGTTGCATTTCTGTCCACTGTTATCTTTGCCTACCTGTCCACAGTCAACTTTGCCAACCTATCCCTTGTCCATCCTGTTCACTGTCATCCCTACGTACCTGTCCACCGTCATCCTTGTAAGCTTATCTTCTTTCATCTTTGCCTATCTATTCACTGCCATCCTTGCCAACCTGTCCAGTGCCATCAACCTCCTTAATCCCAGGTCGCGTAAGAAGTATAGCCTCCTGCCTTTGGCACAAGTTATCCCCCATGACCCGGATGAGGGTCCTTTCGTTAGCTAGGCCCTCTCTGTGATTTATGAGTAAATTTGGTTAATTTCGTCGGTGGAAAGTCTATTAGCTAAGTCACAGAGCGATAGGGATATTGTGATCTTAAGCTTTACACGAAACACAGCTCATTTCGCGCCTGCTACCCCTTTCCCGTCTTAAAGCAGGGAGAAATACATGCTTGGCTCCTATTCCTATTCCTACTGTTATAAAGGAATGATACGAGAAGGGTGTATTTCCAGCCCGCTGCTCCCCCGCGTCCCGTGGTCGCCTTCGACGAAACACACGTACGTGGGGGAGCGGTCATTCTCCCGTGTCCATGAAGATAATAAACCAAGACATTGCTGTAATAGGCATGACAGTGTTTGTCACAGATATAGACAACCGGAAAGGTATATTTTTCTTATTTGATAAAAGTGAGTGAAAAGTCTTCCGGGAAGACTGATTAACTACGGCCGTTTTAGTGTCTGGAGGAATCGATGAAGGAAGAGACGTTGCTAATGCGTTAGTTATGAGATGCTGTTTTTGACACTGAATGAATCTACACGTAAACTGACGGTAGAATTATCTGTAGGCAAACCACACCACAGACACCTAAGTTTACCGAACGAAGATTTATTTCTATTATTTTTTATAATACTTAGTTGCTGTCTCCCGGGTTAGCGTGGTAGCGCAAGAGAACAGACAAAAGAATGGCCCAACCCACCCACATACACATGTATATTACTATAAACGCTCACACACGTACATATACATACCTATAATATCAACGTATACATCATATACATCCACAGACATATACATATATACACATGAACATATTCATACTTGCTGCCTTCATCCATTCACGTCGTCACCCCGCCACACATGAAATGTCACCCCCCTCCTTCCGCGCGCGCGCGAGGTAGTGCTAGGAAAAGACAACAAAGGCCACATTCGTTCACACTCAGTCTCTAGCTGTCGTGTGTAATGCACTGAAACCAAAGCTCCCTTTCCACATCCAGGCCCCACAAAACTTTCCATGGTTTACCCCAGACGCTCCACATGCCCTGTTTCAATCCATTTACAGCACGTCGACCCATGTATACCACATCGTTCCAATTCGCTCTATTCCTTGCACGCCTTTCACCCTCCTGCATGTTCAGGCCTCGATCGCTCAAAATCTTTTTCACTCCATCCTTCCACCTCCTATTTGGTCTCCCACCTCTCCTCGTTCCCTTCACCTCTGACACATATATCCTCTTTGTCAGTCTTTCCTCACTTATTCTCTCCATGTGACCAAACCATTTCAACACACCCTCTTCTGCTCTCTCAAACACACTCTTTCTATTACCACACATCTCTCTTACCCTTTCATTACTTATTCGATCAAACCACCTCACACCACGTATTGTCCAAAAACATTTCATTTCCAGCACATCCACCCTCCTCCTCACAACTCTGTCTATAGCCCACGCCTCGCAACCATATAACATTGTTGGATCCACAAAACCTTCAAAGATACCCATTTTTGTTCTCCGAGATAACGTTCTTACCTTCCTCACATTCCTTAACGCTCCCAGAACCTTCGCTTCCTCCCCCACCCTGTGATTCACTTCCACTTCCATGGTTCCATCCGCTGCCAAATCCACTCCAAGATATCTAAAACACTTCACTTCCTCCAGTTCTTCTCCATTCAAACTTAACTCCCAATTTACTTGTCCCTCATCTCTACTGAACCTAAAAACCTTGCTCATATTTACATTTACCAAACTCAGTCACCAACTTCTGCAGTTTTTCACTCGAATCAGCCACCAGTGCTGTATCATCAACGAACGACAGCTGACTCATTTTCCGCGCCCTCTCATCCACAACAAAAATGCATACTGGCCCGTATCTCCAAAACTCTTGCATTCACCTCACTAACAACCCATCCATAAACAAATTAAACAACCATGGAGACATCACTTTCCCCTGCCGCAAATTGACATTCACTGGGAAGCAATTACTTTCCTCTCTTCTTACTCGTACACATGCCTTACATCCTTGATAAAAACTTTTCACTGCTTCTAGCAGCTTACCTCCCACACCTGATACTCTTATACTCCCAGTAATGTTAGCGCACGAGGAAATAATTTCATCTGCGCTAACAGACGAATGAAGGATATGATATACTTTGGTATATAGGATCATGATAATCTCATCTTCCCAAGCTTTCACGATTATTAATCTAAGATAGTTTTCAAAGATTTTGACCACTTCAGCACAACAGCAAGACCCCCGACAGTATAACAGTCTGGCCTTGCTTTTGACCCTTGAGTGTCAGGCTAAAGGTCAGCTTATCATACCCAAGGAGTCATATCGTCATGTTCAAGGAGTTGCGTTCAAGGGTCGTAAGCAACGTCGCACTCAAAGAGTTAAAGAACTTTGTCTTTACTACCTCCACTTATCTTTAACCCTTCCCTTCTATCCCACTCTGGTCAGACCTCATTTCGAGCTCTGGCTTCAGTATTGGTTACCAGATAAATCAGACATGAAGAAAAACTAGAACGTATACATAAAAGAGCAACAAAACTACTTCCGTCGCTCACAAATAAGTCCGAGTAAGGGAGAGTCAGACATCAAGATATCAGAAATTAGTCTTGAATACGCTAAATAATTTCGATAACATAACACACGGATTTCATCACATCCATTGGAAATTAAAGGACTAGAAGTTCGTATGAAGCTGAGGTGAAAGAGATGCAACGATAACGTGGGCAAAAAGCTTTTCCAATTGTAGAGTTGTAGGACAGTGGAATACACAACCAACAGGTGTTGTCAGAACAAAGACTGGCAATGCTTTTTCAGCATACTTGGCTTCCTGAGTGCTGTGGGAGAGGCCAAGCAAAACAGAGTCAGGTGGGTAAGGTAAGGTTATTACATCTCGATAAACACTTCATTGATATCAATCATCAGTGAAGTAAAATCATTCAAGAAAGATGATAGCATTTTGAAATCTTTTTGGTCACTTAATTCCAATTTCTTTTATTTTTCCTTCCGAATTGAGTCTCTTCCCTGTAGTATCCTGCTTCAGCAACCGATTCGGTTACCATTGTTTTTTATAAATCTTATTTTCCACGTCAGTATACTCCATTTCCTTCCGTGTTCTCCTTCTTCGCTTTCTCCTGCTGTGTCCGACTGTGTAGTGGGCGGGAACGTGCCATCAGCTTTTACTCTTCTAGATCTAATTCAAATTAAGATAAGGAATTCAGGATACTCTTTCTTTCCTCCAACAGGTAACCTCGTCAAGCACCATCAGGTCTCGTGGTGTCTGTCCTCCCCACGTACTCCAGCCTCCTACTGTCCTTATTCACTCGTATCGTGGTAGAAATACGTTTATTTCATATCATTTCTTCTTCCGTCTTTCACTGCACATATCTCTGTTTCATTCAGTTCCTATCGCCTGTTTTGTAGGTCGTCCCCAACTCCTTTGTTCCTCTTTAACCAAACAACCACTAGAAGTCATGTATTCCATTTCTTCTCCTTTTTTCGTTGATAACCCTTCTCCATACCCCTCTTTCTCTTCCTCATCCCTTTCTCCTTCCTCTCTCTCTCTCTCTCTCTCTCTCTCTCTCTCTCTCTCTCTCTCTCTCTCTCTCTCTCTCTCTCTCTCTCTCTCTCTGCTCAGCTATGCCTCTCCACCTGGATCACAAATCACGGGTCGGCTGGGCGGCTGGGCGGCGGTATACAAGTGTCGGCCGCGTCCTGTTTAAGCCCCTAATGACCTCCAAGATTTATAACATTATCATACATTGTTGCCTGATGAGGAGCAACGCCGCCCCAGACACCTTTGTGGCCCGGGATATTTACGAGGGTCGGACCAGCCTCCCTTTTCGACCCGTCCCGTCAACCCCCCTCCCCCTTCATGGACAAAACTTTCTCTTATTTTTTCTGTTTCTTTTCGTTGCCCCTTTTGGTCCGGACGAGGACTTAGGCGTCCGGTCCTCTGACGTAGTCGTCCTCTGTCTTTAGATATAACGACACACTGAATACGACTACGTGACGACCCTCGAGCATTGCGGTACGACGCTTTGCTTCCAGTGGCCTGCCCTTTGACCCGACCCTTGGGGGTTAGGTAGAAAGTCGTGTCAACATACTCGAAGGTCGTACATCTCGTCCTCATGGGTCGTACCATCGTGTTTAAGGGATTAATAAACAACATTCACTCATATTCAGTTGTGTTTTTTTTTCTAGGGTTGCTTTCCGGCAGATCACATTCTCACCTGGTTTTAATCTCGTTCATGTTGAGTTGTAAGTCACTTCGCAGACGTCCTCGTCTGCCACAGTTGTTGTTTGTCTAAATAATTAAATTTCTCTGCTGTTGGGCAATTCATAGTATTGATTTGCATCTCATTTCCTACCTATTTCTGCTTTTGATATCTGACGACTAGAGAGAATTGTTTTTAAATGTCAGCTGAGACGGCATGGGTAACTGAGACACTAATCAAGGCCATTCCATATATGTATATGTATATATATGTATATATATATATATATATATATATATATATATATATATATATATATATATATATATATATATATTCATTTATTTATTCATCTTATAGATTCATTATACATAATCGCTGTTTCTCGCGTCAGTGAGGTACGCCAGGAAGCAGACGAAACTGGCTCATCGACTCATATACACATATAAACGCTCACATACACACATATACATACATGTACATATCAGCATATACATACATATACATACACATACGCAGACTTTACATACATGCACATGTACATATTCATAATTGTTTGCCTTCATCCATTGCTGTCGCAGCCCCGCTCCACAAAAAAAAAAAACAGCATCGTTATCCCCTGCTTCAGCGAGGTAGCGCCAGGAAAACAGACAAAAAGGCCACATTCGATCACACTTAGTCTCTAGCTGTCATGTGTAATGCACTGAAACCACAGCTCCCTATCCACATCCAGGCCCCACAGACCTTTCCATGTTTACCCCAGGCGCTTCACTTGCCTTGGTTCAGTCCATTGACAGCACGTTGACCCCGGTATACCACATCGTTCCAATTCACTCTATCCCTTGCACGCCTCTCACCCTCCTTATGTTCATACCCCGATCGCTCAAAATCTTTTTCACTCCATCCTTCCACCTCCAGGTACCCATTTTACCAACCAGCCCCTAGGGGTGGATGAACAGCTGGGTTGACTTTGGAAGGACTGCCACTATCAGGATTCGAACCTATGCGATCGACCCTAGGCGGCCTGTGAATATGTCAGGAACGCTAACCACTACACCACGGGAGTCCAAGAGCTTCATCTCCACAGACCGAAACGCTTTTGGATTCTATATCAATTATAGATTGAAATTTCGTACAGCTAGAGGCGTTGCTTCATATGGCTCTTTAACTTCTTCATCGGTGAGTATATCTATTCAGAAACACTCCCAGCTTTCACTTCTAACGCAACCTTACCTACTTTTCTTCAGTATCACTCTCTCTTACTTCCTCACTTTCGTGCTTCCATCTGGGCTTTTCGTTCTGAAATTTCTCTTTGCTATATCGTCTCCTCCTGTCTTCTCTTGTTCCCCAAGGAGTCCTCTCTTTCCATTTTCTCCTCTTTTCCCCTCTCTTCTGCTGCTGCTTTACGCCCTCTTCTTCTCTTAACTCTCTTCCTCCTTATATTTTCCTCTCATCCTAAATGACTCCTTCTCTCTCCTGACTACAGCCCTGACGCGTCTCTCCCTCCTAGGGTATTTATGGGCTGTGATATTCCTTTGATATCACGCGTGAGAAGGAACACCTACAATGGCCCAGAATTTATAGCATTATTAAGGTTCTTCGGCTTGTTGGCTGCTGGTAGGCCTCCTGCGATCGAGCCGCCCACGGCTGGCATAAAGGAACACAGGCCTAGGAGGTCTATACGACAGATAGTACGGACAACAATGTATTGAATAGCAGATGAGGTACTGGAGAAACACACACACACACGCACACACACACACACACACACACACACACACACACACACACACACACATACACACACACACACACACACACACATACAGACAAACAAACAAACAAACAAACAGACTACCTGGCTGTGTACATTGCATTATATGTATATATATTCATATATTTATTTATCATACTTTGTCGCTGTCTCCCGCGTTAGCGAGGTAGCGCAAGGAAACAGATGAAAGAATGGCCCAACCCACTCACATACACATGTATATACATACACGTCCACACACACACACATATACATATATGTATATATATGTATACACATATATACATACATAGACATATACACATATACACATGTACATAATTCATACTTGCTGCTTTTATTCATGTGTACGAGTGGGAAGAGAGGAAAGTGATTAGTTCTCAGTGAATGTCGGTTTGTGGCAGGGATGCGTGAAGTCTCCATGGTTGTTTAATTTGTTTATGGATGGGGTTGTTAGGGAGGTGAATGTAAGAGTTTTGGAGAAAGGGGCAAGTATGCAGTCTCTTGTGGATGAGAGACCCTGGGAAGTGAGTCAGTTATTGTTCGCTGATGATACAGCGCTGGTGGCTGATTCGGGTGAGAAACAGCAGAAGCTGGTGACTGAGTTTGGTAAAGTGTGTTAAAGAAGAAAGCTGAGAGTAAATGTGAATAAGAGCAAGGTTATTAGGTACAGTAGTGCTGAGGGACAAGTCAATTGGGAGGTAAGTTTGAGTGGAGAAAAACTGGAGGAAGTGAAGTGTTTTAGATATCTGGGAGTGGATTTGGCAGCGGATGGAGCCATGGAAGCGGAAGTGAGTCACAGGGTGGGGGAGGGGGCGAAAGTTCTGGCAGCGTTGAAAAATGTGTGGAAGGCGAGAACATTATCTCGGAAAACAAAAATGGGTTTGAAGGAATAGTGGTTCCAACAATGTTATATGGTTACGAGGCGTGGGCTATAGATAGAGTTGTGTGGAGGAGGGTGGATGTGTTGGAAATGCGATGTTTGAGGACAGTATGTGGTGTGAGGTGGTTTGATCGAGTAAGTAATGAAAAGGTAAGAGAGATGTGTGATAATAGAAAGAGTGTGGTTGAGAGAGCAGAAGAGGGGTTTTGAAATGGTTTGGTCACATGAAGAGAATGAGTAAGGAAAGATTGACAAAGAGGATATATGTGTCAGAGGTGGGGGAAACGAGGAGAAGTGGGAGACCAAATTGGAGGTGGAAAGATGGAGTGAAAAAGATTTTGAGCGATTGGGGCCTTAACATGCAGGAGGGTGAAAGGCGTGCAAGCAATAGAGTGAATTGGAACGATGTGTTATACAGGGGTCGACGTGCTCTCAATGGGTTGAACCATGGCATGTGTAGCGTCTGGGGTAACCCATGGAAAGTTTTGTGGGCCCTGGATGTGGAAAGGGAGCTGTGGTTTCAGTGCATTATACATGACAGTTAGAGACTGAGTGTGAACAAATGTGGCCTTTGTTGTCTTTTCCTAGCGATATCTCTCGCGCATGAGGGGGGAGGGGGTTGTCATTTCATGTGTGGCTGGGTGGCGACGGGAATGAATAAAGGCAGCAAGTATGATTTATGTACATATGTATATATGTGTATGTCTGTGTATGTATATGTATGTAGACGTTGAAATGTGTAGGTATGTATATGTGCGTGTGTGGACGTGTATGTATATACATGTGTATGTGGGTGGGATGGGCCATTCTTTCGTGTTTCCTTGCGCTACCTCGCTTACGCGGGAGACAGCTGCGACAAAGTATAATATATATATATATATATATATATATATATATATATATATATATATATATATATATATATATATATATATATATATATATATATATATATATATATATGTAAATGAAGGCAGGAGTAGGTCACGTAGTTTGTAACTGAGGTACTTGGAGTATCCAGTGGAAATGAAAATGTTTAACTGGTCGAGATGTGAGCTGAAAAAGAAATTGTGATTAGAAATCCCTAGTTTTAAATGGTTGTATACATAAGTTTACGTGGATGAGTGGGATTAGTACTGAGAGGGAAATATTTGATTATGTACTAAATAGTAGGTGTGCAAAGGAGATACTACAGGATGTGAATGTACAAGGAGAGGCAGCTGGATGGACATCCGATCATTTCTCGGTGAACGCAAGTGTGAAATTTTTTGGCGGTTCCAGGGAAAGAGAAAGTGAAATGAGTGAGAATAGCATGTGGTGAGAGTGAAATTGGAGAGGTAACTTGCGTAAGGAAATACCAGGAGAGTTTGGTTGAGGAACTGCAGTAGATGAATGTAAGCAAAGTTAGATGAGTGAGTGAGGAATGGCGGTAGTTTAAGGCATCATATATTTACATGTGCGGATGAAGTGTGTGGCGTGCGGTAGGTGGGATATGGCCATGTGAGAAAGGGTAGTGAGTGAGTGGTGGGATGAATGTGTGAAGGTGTTAGTGAAAGTCAGAAGAGCAGTGTATGAAATCTGCCTGCCAAGGGAAAAGTGCGAGTGATTGAGAAATGTACAAGAGGAATGTACAAGCGCTGATAAAAGAGGATGAATAGGATGATGGGATGAAAGAGTAGCGACGTACTTAAGGAAAAACAAGAAAATGTTTTAGAAGAAGGTGAACAGTGTGAGGAAAACAAGAAAAAAATGTGTTATGAATGAAGAGAGCAGATGGAGACGAGCTAACAGGCAGAAAAGGGCAAAGAGAAGACAAGTATTCTGATGGGCTCTTGAATTTATAAAATGATAGGGTGACAGATGTGAGATGTCAGAGACTTGGGGGTATGTGGAGCGACATAGTCATAAGAGGTGATGAAAGCTTTGCCTGAGAAGAATTGTGAAAAAGCGTCTGGAGTGGATGGGATTGCAGTTGAATTTCTCCGTTTAACTTCAAATGGAAAGTTTTATCCCATACATTTTCACACCTCTTGTTTTCTGGAGTCTACATCACTGAAACCTCTATTTCATGGAAAGCTGCTTGTTCATCCTTTCATCTCAAAAAATTTAAGAGATCATTGCACTGTAAAAGGTACTCATTAATCAGTAAAGTGTGTGAATCATACGGCATAAAGTTGGTCTGAAGGAATTATCAAACATTCTGTTTCTGTATCGTTCATGACTTTTTTGCGCTGAAGCTCTCGTAGAATCCTACAGTAGTCTTGTAAAGTCTGTTGTAAATTCTAGAATCTTGGATTCTTAGATTCTTGGAGTAATCCTTTAGATTCTGTTGTAAATTCTGAGTTAACTTATCTGTCTTTCGAACATAGAAAACGATTGATATTTTTTTTTCCGTCTACTTGCATAGTATACCGGATACTGCTTGCCTAATCTTGAGCAAATCCAGCCACGTTCAGAGAGGTTAGATGTGCCGTGAAGTTCTTTATAATAACATTCTTTCGTGATGGGACGTGTCGCTCTCTCTCTCTCTCTCTACATCTCCCTCCTGGCTATTGGTAGGTTGAACCCACAGTCAAAGACGAAGGGTGAATTCCCAGCGCGAAGTCCGGGTCACTGAAAGACACCAGGCTGGGGATGTGTCGCTGATGATTCCGGAGGTGGTAGAAATACACCTCTCTCTCGACTGCTTATCCTTGGCACTGGCGAAGATTTATGGACAGTGCGGACACTAGAGAGCCAGTGTGGGCAGTAGGGAGGGTGCGAATAAGAGAAAGAAAAGTATGGACATTAGAGGCAGCTTGGACGGTAGGGAGCGTACGGATGAGAGAAGTAAATACAGTTAGTAGAGGAAGTTTGGACAGAAGTGAGAGTGAGAATAACAGAGACAAGTATGGACAATAGAGGTCTGTAGCGTGGACGGAAGGGAGAGTGTGGTTAACAGAAAAAAGTACGATCAGTAAAGGCAATGTGGACAGTAGGGAGCGTGTGAGCAGCAGATAGAATGCGAACATTATTGTAAGATTGAGTGAGAGAACATGGATCCATTGTTCCTTCATCTAAATTCTTTACTGGAAGAGGAAATCACAGACGTATTTCATCTTTGATTTGAAGGCAATTTGTATTACTGTATTACTGTACTCCCAAATACATATTATCTTTGATTTTGACATTTCGCACGTCACCCGTCGAGGTTCGTCAAAAGTAACCATTGGTAACAGTAATTACCGTAATTACTGCAATAATCAGGTGATTTAGTCACTCTATCAGTTTTTGCATTTCTTGGTATACTGTTTCTTGTTACCAATTCAATAAGAATTCTGTAGATAAAGTCGTCTTGCAAAAAGAAATGAGACAATGAATACGTGAGTGAACGTCATGAACCCGTGAACAGTATATCTGTTTATGATCATAAGAAAACTGAAGAACAGAGTTTTAAAAGACTTATATGATCCAGAATGACCTTCACGATCTCCTATGTCATCCAACCCTACGCAGACGCTCGTCTCTTGAGATTTCACGTAGCCTCGTTGGCATAGTCAGCTGGGGGCCACGACGTCTCCCCCAATTGCTAATTTCTAATTCCATATAATTTTTTAGATTCATTACATAAATAAGGTGGTGGAACTCGCCCTAATGAGATGATAACGTCACAGAAAAACATGTAATTTGACTTACAGTCTCGCTTACGTCACCGCCCGTAACAATGTTTTGGACAAGTGCCTGACGCGCTGAACTGTGGGTCTAAGAGGGTTGGTTTCACGGGAGAGGGGCGTTTGTATCCCACCCCACCTCCCCCTTGTGACTGGCCTTCAAGAGGGAAGGGGAGTGATGGTATCTCATGTCGCCTGGATTAAACTGAAGGTTTTAAGGGAGGGAGACCATCGTGTCCTCCACCAGTCTGGTTTAAGGAAGAGGTTTAACGGGAGGCAGATGAATATATCCTTAGTCACAATTGTTTAAGGTAAAGGTGTAGGGTAGTGTGTCTCCAGTTAGAGTGTTTGAAATTAGAACTGTTAAGGGATGAAGATAACTGTTTATTATGAAGGATTTAATGATAGGGGTTGCTTTAAGATAATGGACTTCAGAGGTAGAGGAGCTAGTGTGTATCACACGAAACTGGTTTCATGTAAAGGATTTCAGGGACAACCGGTTTTAGGTAGAGTTTAGGGAGATAAGAGTTCCCGTTTTTCCTATGAAAGTGAATTAAGTTGATGGTGTACAGTATAAGAATTCCTGTCTTACCCAGTAGAGAGTATAGAGTATTGCTAATAGGAGTGTTGCTTATGTGTGTTCAGTTGTGTTGCGTTCTTGACAGCTGCATTTGCTCAAGTGTTACCGATGGCGCCGTTGAAGTGTTTTGTTCTTGGCAGCCGTTCAGGTGTTACTGGCCTTACTCATGCAGTGGTGTGTCTTAGGCAGCTGCACATGTTCAAGTGTCGAAGAGCTTTGTCCCTGGCAGCTGCAGCTGTTTGAGTGCGAATGGTGCTACTGTAATGATGGTGTGTCCTTGGCAGCTTCAGTCTTTTCTAGCGTTGATGGTGCTGCTGTTGCGCTCTTGTGTCCACGACAGTTGTAGTTCTTCAAGTACTGCTGATGTTAATGGTGCACTGTAGCATCATCGGCCGCAGTTTTTCTTCAAGTGTTACAATTGTTACTGTAGAAGTGTTGTGTCCTCGGCAACTGTAATGATTCAAGTGTTACTGATGTTGCTGTAATAGTGTTGCTGTATAAAGTGTGGCAGGAACTGGTGTCAGGTGTAAAGAGACAACGATGGATTGGCTGACGAACGATAGTGTGTCAGGGGCTGTCGACGCTGCTGAAGCAAAGGACCGTTACTTGTGCGTCAGGAATAACTCGTCCTACTGATGAAGGCGCCACGGACTGTTAGATCTGACGAAATAGGCACTATTACTTGTGCCAGGGACTGCTACAGCTGCTGAAGTAGGTGCCAGTTTTACAAAGAGAACGTCCTTGATATTTCTTGACTAGGATGTTTTCTTCAGCATTAAGACATTTCTTTCTTCTTTACAAGGCTGTCTTGTTTGGGATCCCTTTTCTGATACTCTCCTCCCGCTCGACATACTCGTGTTTCTCTCGTTTTTAACTTGTTCCATCCATCCTACACATATTTTCCCAAATCCTCGCCATACATTCTTCATTTTGGACCTATTTCTTTTGCCTTGAACCTGTTCCATTCATCGTAACCTATTTTCTCATATCCTAAACGCATATTCTACATCTTCGACCTATTGCCTCCGTTTTTAGCCTATTACCTTCCTTCCCGTTTTACCTTCTCTCAATTCCTGCCTTTCCTACCTTATTTTCTCCTCAATCTCCGCTCAGAGCTACTACTGACGTCAGCTCTTGAGCACGATGGTACCACCACTTACCACGAAGTTACGATCCTTGAGCACGACGGTACGAAACTTTGAGTACGATGTGATGATCCTTGACCATGACGGTACGAGTCTTGGGTACATTAGCCACCGTCTTTGAGTTAATCGTTAAGGGTTAGGTTATAGATCCGGGTATCATATTCAAGGGTAAGCGCTGTCGTGCTCAAGGTTCGTAAAGATGTTAATCAGGGTCATATACCCGTGCTTAAAGGTCGTACCTTTGCTCATCAGGGTCATATCCTCGTGCTCAAGGGTCGTACAATCATATACCAGGATCGTACCGTCATGCTCAGTTTCAACCATAAGACGATACGACCCTGAATGCATGGGCCTCATTTGCATGATATCATTAACCCTTCTAGCCTTGCTAGAATACTAAGTAATATATATGTATATATATATATATATATATATATATATATATATATATATATATATATATATATATATATCTTTTTTCTTTCTTTCATACTATTCGCCATTTCCCGCGTCAGCGAGGTAGCGTTAAGAACAGAGGATTGGGCCTCTAAGGAAACATCCTCATCCAGCCCCCTTCTCTGTTCCTTCCTTTGGAAAAAAAAAAAAAAGAGAGAGAGGGGAGGATTTCCAGCACCCCCGCTCCCTTCCGTTTTAGTCGCCTTCTACGACACGCAGGGAATACGTGGGAAGTATTCTTTCTCCCCTATCCCCAGGGAATATATATATATATATATATATATATATATATATATATATATATATATATATATATATATATATATATATTTAAGTTTATCACCTGCGTTAGAGTTCATTTAGCTTGCTTAAGAGCTCCGGCCTTCGTTAGCCTCTGACTGCTTCATTGTATAAAATATTTCCGTTCGTCTACCTTATCTTTTGGAAGTCATTTCTAAAACTGATAATATTGACCTCATTTCATAAGATGACCAATTTCTCTGGTACCTGTTCTGGTGTGTTACTAGTCAATGTAGTTTATACGTTAAGGGTAGATGCTGATTTTTCTATCCTTATGCTCACTTGGATCACGTCTGATTGTATTAATCATGTGCCGGATATCACATGAAGCACATCATAATACGATTTAATCGCATGTAATTCCATGGTATTACTGCCATGATTTTTATTGTTTCTTGACACTTTCTTCTATTGTTTTTCCCTTTATTCTCAACTTGGTCATCAAAATGTCAACTGCAGACATGATTATCGGAACGTACATCTCTTTAGTTATCTGAGTCACTGACACGACGATGAAAGATGCACTAAGATACATTTGGCAATCGACTTTGATCAGTCATACCGAAATTTCCTTTTCTTTCACATTGGATATTGAGAGCTTTGTTGTGTTCATCTTTTCTTCATTTTCATCTTATTCCGTTGAAGATTATAGACAGACTTTTTTTTTTGTTTTTTGCAAAGAATGAATTTTGAGAACGGTTCAAAAACCGAGGTTAAGAGGCTGACGGAGTTTACAGTGTGGCGAGGAAGTTATGTATCTTATTTCCAGCCGTCATACATCAACCCCAGGTCATCCTCAAGGTCTGTCTTTTATCTTAATATCCTCTTCCATCTCTCCTCCCCCCCAGACCTAGGCACCAGGATCGTCTCGTCGTGCTCGAGGGTCGTACCGTCGTGCTCAAGGATCGTACCGTCATCCTCAAGGGGTTTTAAATCAGCTGGCTACAGGTGTTCGTCAGATCCGCTTGGGAGTCAGAGCCACGAGTTGTTAAAACGCACAATTTATGTTTTCATTGTCAGCACACCTGTGGCCGGGCACCGGTTTCCCGCCACTCCGGCAGTCAAGGGTTCTCTCTCTCTCTCTCTCTCTCTCTCTCTCTCTCTCTCTCTCTCTCTCTCTCTCTCTCTCTCTCTCTCTCTCTCTCTCTCTCCCTCTCTCCAGTCAACTTGATCTGGGAAAAAGAAAATGAACATCACTTACAGGAAACCTTATGGCGTGATTCGTAGGACGTGGAAGTGGTTGGGATTTGCAGTGTTTGGTTGATTTGCCTGAGCGGATCAACTCTGTGTCAAGGGGTGGACTGAGTTGGTAGGGAAGGGGATGAATGAGATCATTAAATGGAATAGACTGAGGATGATTTGTTTGAGTGTATGATTCATAAGAGATGGCCAAAAGTGGTATGTGGCACGAGAATAAGGTCCTTTTGTTCCAGGGTAGCTTGTTACTGCATGAGACTGATTAACGTATTTGTATAAGAATAGATTTCACCATTGCGTGGAATGGACTGAGGTAAATGGATGAATCAAAGAGGATTTCATGTTAAAGAGGAAGACATGGATTCAACTAAGGTGTAGGGTGAAGAAAGGCAACTAGGCTGAGGAGGAATAGAGAGCTTCAGCTGATGTATTGAATTACCGTGGATGTGCAGTTTTGGAGCTGCGTACGACGGTGGATAAACGTGGATAGAACTGTGTGGAACAGAGTGCGATATTGCGAGGTAATGGACACTCGTAAGCATGAGCAGAGTGAGGGATACATATGAATAGATGAGAATGGATAGAAGTGCATTAGATGGGTTGGATAGGAATGAAGGATAAGTTAGGGGAGGAGGGTGGATGGAGGTGGGGAGGAGGGTGAGATGAGGTGGGGAGTAAGACAGGGGTATATAGAGGAGATCCTGGGAAGCCAGATGCATTCACGTCCTTATGAGGTTGTAATGGTGCAGGCTATCAAGATCCCCGGTGGGTACAGGAGTAATTAATACCAGATCGTGACCATGAAAGCAGGGGTTGGTGGGGGGGTGAGGGGGAGCTGTTTACTTGAAGGCATGGCGCCCAGATGGCTCTCTGGAATTATGCTCACACTGGAAGTTTATTGGAATATAAAACGCTCCATGATCGATTTTTGCAACCTCTTGTTGTGATGGTCTTTTGAGCCACGACCCGTACGACCATTCATTACGTCTGACCGACCCTAAAGCACAACGATTATAACCACACGTTATGATGGCGTGACCTATGATCTGGTTCTTTAAGAGGTCGGGTTAGAGGCAAGGCTATAATATCCAAAGGTCATGCCTTTGTGGTCAAGAGTTGTAACGTCGTGCTGAAGGAGTTAAGAACCATAATGTGTCAAAGTCGTGAAAGACCCGGTATTAAAGGAGCTCTAAGACAGTGCAGTCATATACACTAGTTAATTCTTCGTTAGCCTCAGGAGCGCTCCGTTGAGACGATGTTCCGATTGTGACCTTTTGCCTCTCATTTCATACCTCAAGAATATCGAGTCTGGTGTGAAATGATTCTGACACTTCGTAAAGAGGGTAAAAATCTCTGACAGTGAGGTAAGATGCTATATTGTAATTATAATTACCAAATTATCATTAAATCTGTAGAATAGGAACTTCGGAGGCCGTTCTGTGATTTCAAAGGAGACAAAAGACACTAGGTATAACACAGAGGGCATTCACATTCCTGATAGCATGACAGACATAACGTGCACTCAGTACATCGCATTATAATTCCTAGGACGCAAGTGGTTTATGGCTCGTAAAGCCGGTCGATGATATCTATCATTGTGTGTCATTTTGCCCTTGAAGTTAGCATAGATAGCATAGTAATAGTTGAGATCTGAAAATGAAGTAGACATTAGGTTGTAGAAGGGACGAAAGAAAAGTGTGGGATATATTTGGAACACATTAAGATTAATGGTGAGTGAATTCATGTCATAGATCTCCCTATATCATGTGCATGTACTACGGTTTCTGAGTTGTGTATTAGAGTGTCTTTGAACTCACTGTTGTACTACTCAGACCTTTTGTGGATCATAATCTTGCTGTGTTATCTGTATTTGTATGTAATTAGCTAACTGTATCTTAATTTTTTTCGTTTATTGTTCATGATTATAATCATGGACCATAATATGTATTGTTCACGTTCCCAAAGCATGTAGTTTCATGGTCAATAAGATATCTATCTATCTAACTAACTATCTATCTGATGGGGGACGGTGAGAATGGAGGCCGGGAGAGTATATGGGGCGATGGCAGTTTACTGGGGCAGTAAATAGGAGGTTGAGAGGCGGTTGTGGTGGTGGTGGAGGTGGTTGCACAGAGGGAGAGAGGAGCCTCTCCTCTGAGAGGGAAAGAATGGGATGAAATTTCGAACGTCATATGAGAACCTGTGCATATGCAGTAGACGGACAGAATGGGGTTGGGAGAAAGTATATGGGGGAAGAGGTGAAGTTTATGGGGGTGCAGTAAGTAGGAGGGTTTTAGAAGTGGTAGGGAGTGGTGGCAGCCACAAGGGGGTTGTGATGGAGGGGGAGGGAATGAGAATGAGGGAGACTACGTCATCCCAGGTTATATTACTCTCCGGTGGGAGGGAAAAAAGAGAGATTTTATATTCATTTCGACATTTAGTGTGGCAGGGAGGGAGGGTTATAGCACAGCCATGCAAAGCGAACCACCTGTTCATGTATGTTCCTGCCTTTCTCTTGGTTTACTTCTTGTCTGCCCTTTGCTGTGTTTCTCTGTGCTTCTGCCCTTCTCTGTGTTTTTCTGTGTTCTTACCCTTCTCTGTGTTTTTGTGCCCCTGCCCTTCCCTGTGTTTTACTGCACTTCTGTCCTTTCCTGTGTTTTTCTCTACTTCTGGTCTTTTCTTTGTTCTTTTTGTGTTTCTTTTTTTTTTTGCTTCTGCCCATCAGTGAGTTTTTCTATGTTTTTCTGTGCTTCTGCCCTCCTTTGTCCTTTTCTCTGTTTCTGCCCTTCTATTAACATTTCTGTGCTTCTGCCCTTGTCTGTTTTCCTGTGCTCCTGCCCTTCTCTGTGTTTTTCTGTGTCTCTGCTCTTCTCTGTGCATTTCTGTGCTTCTATCCTTCTCTGTGTTATTTTGGGTTTCTGC
Organism: Panulirus ornatus; assembly: GCF_036320965.1. Taxonomy (NCBI): domain Eukaryota; kingdom Metazoa; phylum Arthropoda; class Malacostraca; order Decapoda; family Palinuridae; genus Panulirus; species Panulirus ornatus. The sequence goes on from NC_092225.1 coordinate 61,141,337, forward strand.
CCTTCTCTGTGTCTGTCTGTGTTCTACCCTTTTCTTTGTTTGTCTGTGTTTCTGGTTTTTCCTGTATTTTTTTGTACCTCTGCCCTTCGCTTTGTTTTTCTGTGTTTTTCGTTTTCCTTTGTTTCTTTGTGTTTCTGGAGTCCTCTATGTTTTTCTGTTCTTCTGCTGTTCTCTGTGTTTGTCTTTGTTTCTGCTGTCCTCTGTCTTTTTCTCTACTTCTGCCCTTCTCTTTGTTTTTATGTGTTTCTTCCTTTCTCTTTTTCTGGTATCTTTTGTGCTTTCCTGTATTTCTGCTATTCTCTTTGTCTTTCTGTGTTTCTACCCTTCTCTGTTTGTGGGTGCTTCTCCCTTTCTCTGTGTTTGTCTGTGTTTCTGCCCTTCCCTGTTTTTGTTTGTGCTTCTGCCCTTCCCTGTGTTTGTATATCTGCCCTCCCCTGTGTTTGTCTGTGCTTCTGCCCTTCTCTGTGTTTGTACTACTGCCCTTCTCTGTGTTTGTACTACTGCCCTTCTCTTTGTTTGTCTGTGCTTCTGCCCTTGTCTGTGTTCCTGCTCTTCCCTGTGTTTTCTTCTGCTTCTGCGCTTCCCTGTGCGTTTCTTTGCTTCTGCACTTCTATATGTTTTTCTTTTTTTTTTATAGGTTTATATTTTCTCCTCTTACTACTTCTGATCATTTTCTTTACCAGCGTTTTTGTTACTGCTTCTTCTAATCGCAGGTTTTATCATACGTTTTCCTCTGATTAATTCTTATCATTTTTCTTCAATTTATCTTCATAGCCTCCATATGGGCTTCATTATGTTTTCTCATCGCTTTTCTTTTGTGGATACGCTTCTTCTGTTGATTTCGTTTTTGTTTTTTCATTCATTTTCGTCTGTCTCTTTTAAGTTCTTCGCATGTGTCTGCGATTTTGTTTTGATATGTTTGTGTGTCGGCCTTAAAACTACCAATTATTTAGATGTCGTTGTTTTGAAATTTCGATGATTCAGTTATGTGCATTAATCCTTCGGTTGTCTTCCTTGTTATTGTGTTTGGGGGGCTTGATGGGTTGACTGGGCCTTAGACCCATCGACCACTAAGGTTATCAAGGCTGTCAGAAATTATAATCATGTACAGAAATTTTCTGAACACCTTCCACGAAAGTAAGACTCACGTACACTCTTACTGTGCTGTGCGTCCCTCTGAACTGTCGATGTTATGTCAGTTTTCAATGGAATTCTTTTTTATCTTCTTTTTACTGGATGACGGATGAAAGTCTATATCATTTCATTTCTTTTTTTTCATGCTTATATTAATCATGAAGACCTATTTCTCATTTATTGTACTTAATTGGTTTTTGCAAATAGAAAGTATGAAGGTCTATTTTGATATCATTTGAATTCATTTTCTTAAATGTTAATCTATTTAGATTCATTTGTCAGTTTCTTTTCTTTTTCTTAGGAATTCATTGTTTTTTTTTTTAGTTATACAGGAATTCTGTATTCCAGGTTTCGTGGTGTGTTTTGCTTATTCTAACAGTTTACATCTCAATTGCTTCTTTTTTTTTCTTTTTCGTTAAACGAATACTCATCATTTTTTCATCAGTGTATATCTGGTGCTAATGTGTTTTCCTTTTCTCAGTTTGTGTGCTGGCGTATTTATGTATGTATGAATGTATGTGTACTATAATGTGAAAGAAAGAAATATAACGTCTCCCCTCTCACTCGTTCATAGACCCCCGTACCATATAGTCATATAACAGTGTTACCAGAATAACAGCCACAACACCTGTTATCACCCACGGTTACCACATACAGGAATAACATAGCAAGATTGCCATGTACAGTAGTCAGTTACCAAGACGACCATACAGTTCATCCACACTTGCCTGTCAGTTATTCATATTGGTTAATTAGTTGGTTATCTTACCAAATCTGTGCCAAATGAACGAATCTTTCATTCCACAAACTATACCAAGGCCTGGCCTTAGTGTGGACTCTAGTCCATTATTGAAGCCTTTAACATAATGATAAAAATGATTATGATAATTATGATAATCATGATGATAATAATGATTATGATAATGATGGTACTACTACTACTATTACTACTACTACTACTACTACTACTACTAATAATAATAATAATGATAATATGATAGGCATATGATAGAGTTGATAGAGATGCTCTGTGGAAGGTATTAAGAATATATGGTGTGGGAGGCAAGTTGTTAGAAGCAGTGAAAAGTTTTTATCGAGGATATAAGGCATGTGTACGTGTACGAAGAGAGGAAAGTGATTGGTTCTCAGTGAATGTAGGTTTGCGGCAGGGGTGTGTGATGTCTCCATGGTTGTTTAATTTGTTTATGGATGGGGTTGTTAGGGAGGTGAATGCAAGAGTTTTGGAAAGAGGGGCAAGTATGAAGTCTGTTGGGGATGAGAGAGCTTGGGAAGTGAGTCAGTTGTTGTTCGCTGATGATACAGCGCTGGTGGCTGATTCATGTGAGAAACTGCAGAAGCTGGTGACTGAGTTTGGTAAAGTGTGTGAAAGAAGAAAGTTAAGAGTAAATATGAATAAGAGCAAGGTTATTAGGTACAGTAGGGTTGAGGGTCAAGTCAATTGGGAGGTGAGTTTGAATGGAGAAAAACTGGAGGAAGTGAAGTGTTTTAGATATCTGGGAGTGGATCTGGCAGCGGATGGAACCATGGAAGCGGAAGTGGATCATAGGGTGGGGGAGGGGGCGAAAATTCTGGGGGCCTTGAAGAATGTGTGGAAGTCGAGAACATTATCTCGGAAAGCAAAAATGGGTATGTTTGAAGGAATAGTGGTTCCAACAATGTCGTATGGTTGCGAGGCATGGGCTATGGATAGAGTTGTGCGCAGGAGGATGGATGTGCTGGAAATGAGATGTTTGAGGACAATGTGTGGTGTGAGGTGGTTTGATCGAGTAAGTAACGTAAGGGTAAGAGAGACGTGTGGAAATAAAAAGAGCGTGGTTGAGAGAGCAGAAGAGGGTGTTTTGAAATGGTTTGGGCACATGGAGAGAATGAGTGAGGAAAGATTGACCAAGAGGATATATGTGTCGGAGGTGGAGGGAACGAGGAGAAGAGGGAGACCAAATTGGAGGTGGAAAGATGGAGTGAAAAAGATTTTGTGTGATCGGGGCCTGAATAATAATAATAATAATGATAATGATAATAATGATAATGATAATAATAATAATAATAATAATAATAATAATAATAATAATAATAATGTTAATGATGATAATAATGATCATGAAAATAATAGTAATAATGATAATCATGATAATGATAATGATAACAATAATGAAAATATTGATAATAGTGATAACAATATCTGAACATATAAACGTGCCACTTAAATAGCCATATCTAAGTATATCATGCAAACATCCGGATGAACCAAACGACCATGTCATTGAAAACTTTGACTTAAGTATCATGGTAGAGCCAGTTACTCAAATAGCCATACCATCTGAGTAAACAGGCCACCCAAACAGTCATACCAAACAAGTAAACAAGATACGTGCATATCAACATTACCAAAGTATCGATGCATAAACATAACTGGTTATTAAAAGATAAGGTAACACTTGTGCTAAAATCCCCAACGTGTAATTTATTGCCTGATGGAGACTTAACGATGGTAGATATGCGAGGATGATTTAATTACTCCCCCTCTATAATGAGCATTCACTTTTAACATCCTTTCATAACTTAATCTGGGGATCCCCAGCGGTAATAATTAACACACCTCGACCTCACTCATAGATTTAGTCGTGTGAGTTGCGAGTGTGTGGCTGTAAAGCATGGAGCCGTGACCCGTATGTCTTCCACCTCGTGAGGCAGTACTGTGGTGGTGAACTGTGGCATCTACCTGGTAGGGCTCCACAGCATGAGTGGCTAGCATTGTGCACCCGGCAGCGCTGGTCATCTGGGCATCTGGAGGAGCCTGTGTATAGCTGGGCAACACTGAACGTTTGGCAAGGCTCATATAAGGCAGAGCGGTATTGTACACACGGTAAAAGAAGTATCTTACCACTTTCTGTGTCAAATGATATGACACCATAGACGAAGGATACTAAGAAATGTCCATTGGTCTGGTCTTACATTGGTAGCCCTGTTCTCATGCTATTGTAATACATCGAATAACAACGATATTTTTTTTACCATTTACCATAATGAATATATTGATTTCATGTTTCGACGGAAATTATTAAAGAAAATTGGGAAATTTGTCTCATCTTCACGTTCACCATCCTTACCGAGACAACACGAGTGTCGTACGCATGATCACTTCAGAATTCATCAGACGGATCCGGAAAGATTCTATTATTTCATTTGCATGTACGTCTATCGGGGTTCCTATAGGATAGGGTAGCGTTAGTGAAACGGCTACACTGGCTAACCTGGCACCTGACATGGGTCATACATGGATGAGTGCCATTGTGATTTTGGTGGCGATCGTCAGCTGTGCCTCTGTCAGTGATCCTACATGGCAGAACAACATTGTACATCTGGCAGTGCTCATACATAACTGAGTGGCATGTGCATCTGTCTATGTTCGTACAAACCTGAACAGCATCGTACATCTTGCTATGCTCGTACAGAGGTGAGCGGCATGTACATTTGTCTATGTTCGTACAAATCTGAACAACATTGAACATCTGGCATTGTTCGTACATCGTGAGCCGCATGTACATCTGTCAGTAATCGTACATGTGTGGGTAACGCTGAACATTAGACTGTGCTCGTACATGGCTGAGCAACAGTTTACATGTGGTAGTTCTCTTACTTGGTTGGGCGACATAGCTCTACCACGCATCAGAACAGCATTGTACATCTGACAACACCGGTGAAATTGTGGATCTGGTAGTGTTCGTACATGGCTGGGCAACACTACATACCTGTCAGCGCTGATAGAGGCAAGGGTGTGTTTCTGACGCCGATGACACATGACAGGGCATCACCGTGCTTCTGGTGGCACTGTCATGTAGCTTGGCATATTGCGCTTCTTTCACTAATGTTACACAGTCGGGCTTCATTGTGTTCTTCGCGGTGTCGTCGCACAGCTGAGCCTCATTGTACTTCTGGCCAGTGGAGATAAGTAGTAGAGAAGATCATTGTTCTTGTGGGCGCTCCGATACGTAGCTGAGAACCATCAGGAAGGCGGTAGAACCCTCTGTGTAAGGATGGCTCGTGCAAGATCCACTTGACGTAATGACTATGAAAGGAAAGTCTTAAAGTCTGCAGTTCGTTCGAGAGATTACCTTCAGAACGTACTCCTCCCGAACCACAGACTGTTTACGCATCCAGCAAGTGCCACAACGGCAAGAGGAATGTAAACAGAGAGAGGCAACCAAGACGGTCAAAATGCCAAGCTGTTTTTCTTCGGGTCGACACAAGGATGAAGCGCCTTCTGGCAACAATTCAAATGGTAAATCGATTACACTTTGCACGTAGAAGTACAGCACGCCATCGTTTCAGTCTATCATAAAGTTAAAACATAAGAAGGCAGTTTAGACTGTGACAGCCCAGCGCTACACCACCGAAGTCATTTTGCCACACGTTTGTTCATAATGTCTCAACGATGAGGAGATGAAGCTCTGTGAAAACCATGGCAACCATTACCATACTTAACATACCTGAAAAATTATTAGATAAACAAGAAATCTGAAAGAAATTGAAAAATGCAGGTTTGTGTAGCGATGAAATGCCCAAAAGAGAAGTATACGAATAAGTTCAGTGATGGCGGGGATATAGAAACACAGCCAAAGTCCGTCGCTAGGTTTTTTTGCTGTCATAGGTTTCGCTTAGGTTTAATAGTAGCTTCAATATGGCTAAGTTAGCCTGTGGCCATGATAGTCTGTCTTTGGAAATTGGTTGAGTACTGGAAAGAGATGTAGATGTGTACTCCACAGATCTCACTACAATAAACGATACATGTGACTTTCAAAATTATGCGGGTGTTGAACCGACTATATTTCGTTAGCAGGATGTGGAGGATGGTTGAATTTATCGAGTGTTCTGTGGTATTTGTCGGGAGATAGCAACTGACGACCTGCGTGCATCGTCATGTACCTACAATGATACGACCGTGGAAAAAGAAAAAAAAGAATATGCAGAGCTAGACTTAGAACGTTGTTCTATCACAGCAATCTCATCCTTTCCTTAATACCCATTTAAACTTTTTTTGGCATTAATTCCTCCATCTGCATGCTTTCTTTTTTCCTATTGTATATCTAGTTGTGTTGATACATCATTTTATACGTCTGCTGGTGCTGAGGCATAGCTATTCTCCACTGTATTTATGGCAGCACTGTTGTTACACAGCTGGGCACCATTGTGCTTCTAGTAAGTCTTGCACATTGCTGACCACCATCTACGTATCTGTCATTGCTGGTACGTACTTCAGTGTCCTCTGATATAGATTGCCATATATGTCTGGTTGATGGAAAACACAGTATAGAACTCCTGGTGTGCTTTCGACACCCTTGATATAGCCCATATTGTCCAGTCGTAGTATGCAAATGTACCATTGCTCACGATCAGTTAATGAGTGCTATATTTTTTGATACTTATGTCTCGTCTTGTTTTCTTGAGCATAACTTTTGTCTCGAGCATCTAGCAACTTGCATCATGTTTACCTCTCGCAGTGTTGAGGAAGTTTGCTTTACGATACACATTGACATACAAAAATTGACCTCCCTACTTGCAGTCATATATTATATACATTAAACACATCATTAATACTTATTTTTTTTCACATCTCAGTTCCTTTGGACGGGTGTCATTCCCCAGACTACGTCTGCAGTGGAAAAAACGAAGTGTTTTTCTAGTTTCGTAAAGGAATGTTATCTAATTCAGTGGACGTAGATATTCACTGTCTTAAATGAATGCTGAATTGTAAAACTTTGTGCATAAGTCTTTTGTGAAAGTATTCATGAGTTTACTCTTTTACTAATTTAAGAACGAGATGTTTCAAAATGGAGACAATTAGAACTTTGAAAGCAAGAATATTTGGTTTGTTTATCAATATTATTCTCACTGCAAAATGGTTTGCATGTTGCATCTGATGAACGGCTAAAGGATTTTTAGAAAACATTTAGCAATTTAAGATTCATGAGTCGATTTATTCTCTCCTCTGATGCCGAGAATTAATAACCGATAATAAAACTTTTGATTAGCCATAAAAACTGTAGCAGGGATTGTGATCCATAACTGATAATTTGGTCGACTGCAACCAATAACTGTGGAGACACTATAAAAGTTAATTAGAAATTTGCTTCTGGTGGTCCTCATCTTTGCAAATATACAAAGTGAAAATACTGATGCTAAATTTATAAGCAAAGTATAACTGATTTATGTTATCTGTGACGATAAAGACAAAGGTGATTATTGATATTATTCTCGGTGATTATGATCTCTAGATAGCTTTTAAAGGTGGAATTCAACGCCTAATGCTTACGTTATGAGGATCTGTACAAAAATGCCTTTTCGATCATGGTAGCACAAGAGATATCCGCACAATCTCCCGTTTGAGACGTAATAAATGTATGCAAATTACTCCTGTACATATTCTAATCTCATTATTCGATGAGTTTCTACTCCTTCATCATCCTGTTCACACTCTCTCTCTCCTCCTCGTCCCTATTTCTTCATGCTCTTTATCTTACAGACAGTCCTCGTATCGTGTTGACGGGCCGTGCATTTCATTCACTCTCACCGACACGGAAGATTCCTAACCGGAATGAGCCTAGCTGGGGCTGACTGAGGCTACCTCATACCCACAGAGATCTTCGTTGCCTAGAAGCGTACATTCAACTAGACATCTCGCGCCTGCAACCCTGCTTAAAACCTTGGATAGTGAAACTAGATCCGCAAAGCGCTCGTGGTGGATCACGTCATGCATCCCAAACGAAACTAAATCAGCAAAACCTTTGTAATAGGACTTCTCACGCGTCCCAAACGAAAGTGAGTCTGCAAAACGTTTGTGGTGGATCGTGTCATGCATCCCAGACGAAACTAGACCTGCAAAACGTTTGTGGTAGACCGTGTTATGCGTCCCAGATGAAACTAGGTCTGCAAAACGTTTGGGGTGGATTTAAAGGAACACCACATCGTGCTGCACCACATCTCCCGTCGGACCTTTGATGGAGGAGGTTTGATCTATCGCCACCGCCACGAATGCCAACTCCGTAACCTGTTCCCAGGCCGGACGATCCTCACCTTGCCGGAGAAGGAGTGCTAAGAAAATATGGCGCGTACAAGGAAAAATCACAACTCAGGTACTGCAGACTAATGTACCACTGAATGTCCAATATGTCAGAATTGGACATAATCTACTTCTTACATATGTCCACATCTGTGTGATGATAAAGAGTGAAGAGCATACATCATCGCATGAATACATCCATCGCTAACACAGTTTTCCTGTATGTCCCTCATCAATCTCGCTCACCCGGGTGTTCGGCCACACCACATATGAGGTACTGGAACAGACCGTGTTAACGTTACATCTCTTCATCCTTGCCCTCCTTGTGGATCTTCTCTCCTGTGGGAGCATAAGTGAACGACACAGCCGACTTCCTCGTAAAGACTGCCTGTGGACTGGCTTCGCCTGCAGCTGTTACCTCACCCGGCTCCTTCTCCTACTACAGGAAGATACGTAATGCCACTCACCCTCCTACTCTCCATCGCAGGGATACTAGACGGGCTCATTGTGACCATACAGCATTACGACAACTTTATCCCTCGTCCCCACAAGTGACGTCGACGTGGGTTTATGGTTGGCAGGCGTAAAGTTGTGTTTTCCCCGTCTCAGGATAGGATGGAGACTAGGGTGGCAGGTGGCTGAGGCAGGAGATGTGCCTCAATACTCCTCGTGTAAACCATGCAACACAACAATCTTCCAACATCACTACCTTGAATGCCCTACTGTTACAGACCTGTTACCATAAGGACAGTCCTTGATAGACGTATGTGAGTACGTGCTAAGGGACAATCACTTAGACTTAATCCTTATGACATACCCCCACTTTGGTGGGTGTTAAGTGGACGGTGTACAGCATCTATGTAATAGACGATGTGTTCAGCGAGTCACTTGTATCTAGAGGACTTTTCTTCTACTAGATCGGTCGTCCCTTGAGCGTAATGAATTGATAACAACAAAACAAAAAAGTAACAACAAAATCCAGTAGAATGTACGAGAATTTAATAGTCAGGTATTAATCCCATCATGAATTCTCTACTCGTATTTGTGAAGATTTTAACTTCACTGTTCTGCAAAAAGACATTTTGGGAACTATGCCGCGAATTGATTCTAACTGGAATGTAGCCGAAGGTATTGGACTTTAACTTTTAATTGCACCGGCACAAGTTGATGGTGTATATCTGATTTCATTGTCATTGTTCAGTTAATCATAAGAAAAGTAAGACATTTTCAGATCGTCTTTCAGCTGCATGTCGTCAATATGGCATATGAAGACATCGCCAATTTCAGAACTTTGACCATAGGAGTTAACTGCAAAAGAAAATACCCTCTTGTGAAAATAGTAAAAAAAGAAGTGGATATATCTGATTAACACCAGTTGATTCACTGTTTATTCGTGTATGTGAGGATGTGTCATTGATGTCAAAGATCTCGCTACAGAGGAGTCTATCTTGTCTCTCCTACTGAGCGCAGCGCAGCGTTGGTGCCCCTGGAAAAAGGGGGTCGCGGAGTAACACCAGAACCCTCTCAGAAAGGGGTTCGCGGGTTATATAGATGATAGTTAACAGTTTTCATGTGAAAAAAAGACAAAAAAAGAAAATGTTTGATTTTTAGACAATACCGCAGGTGTAAAAACTTTGCCCGTTGGAACTGTTTTATAAACTGCAGACAATACATTAAAATACGTGTCTTTAAATTCCTTCCCACTGTCAGGAGTGGTGAAAAAAAGAGCATCGCAACAACACAGATAAATAAAGTGTCAGTATGGCGTCAGTTATCAGATATTCCGTAAACAAAGGAACAACGAACACTCTGCCATGGAGGATATTTAAGGTTTCAGTTTGTGTAAGTGTTTACGTTATGAGTAAAAGCGATCGGCTGGAAGAACATAGATGTCGTTGAAGACCTTCTTAGATGACGAAACCTACAGTCGTTCACAGAGTCATCCGGTGACTACAGTTTTACAGTTGGGAAATGAAAAACCGGAGACTTTGACGGTGTTTGTTTTAAAGGCATTGAAGTGCCAGAAATCACTGATCTATCGGTGAAGGTCTAAATCCACAGATGTTAATTTTTTCATATAGAATAGGAAAATGAAGTGCCTACTTTACGATCCTTCTCTTTTTAGAATCAGTCATAGGTGAACCACTGATTTCGTAATCACGATCCTATCATTTATCTGAGATGCACAATGTATAATGAACAGATAATTGGAGTAGGTATGATTGTATCATACTTTCACAATAGGTACGTATCATGAAAGCCATATTCCGGGAAGGCCTAATTCCCTAGGGGCAGCTACTATCCTGTACTATCCTGCCAACCTGTGATACCAAATTGCCCTCTCCTAGCCTACTACCTTGTACTATCTTACTACCCTGTTCTACCCAACTACGCTCTACTGTACTACGACCATATATTACTCTACTGCCCTGTACTATCCTCTATCCTGCACTATCCTTCTCTCCACTACTATTCTTTTACCCTGTACCTTCCTACTACCTTGTCTTACTACCATCCTGCCCTGTACTATCCTACTACCCTGTACTACCCTTATACTACCCTGCAGCCCTGCACTGCCCTGCTACCTCGCACTACCCCGCCTCCCTGCCGCTCTGGTGTCCACAATGCCGAGAGTGCGGTCGGCAGGTTCTGTGAAACTCGATCCCCCACGGAGGAGTAGTATTATGTCTGTCTGTCTATATGTGCGCAACGGTATAGTGTGTGACTCGTCAATTGTGTACACTCCTGCATGGCATCGCAATTATGGCATTGTAAGGCATATGTGATAGTTTTGACCGCATGACTTCAGTGAAAGCCTTCGTTTTTAGATAGAAAACCTCTGGTGATAAAAGATGATTTTTTTATCTAATTCATTTTATGATAGCTTATCAATTTTTTTTTGTATTTTACTGCGTTATATCTGGCAAAATATAGATATTTCAAATCTAGATATTTTTATTCCTTTCTGCAATTGCAAACCGCTTGTTTATTCTAAGCTAGACGGCGAAGGTGGGCGTGGATTCGCTTAGAGCAGAGAAGACCTTCTGAGCCGTATTGACTTTGACGCTGCCAAGGTACATATATACCACTCTATTTGCTCCGTCATACTGTTGGTGGTGTCACCTGCGAGAGAGAGGAGGTTGGCGTGGCCTGTGATGTATGAGACTGTGGGTGGAAGTTATAGACGCGTGTGTGTGTGTGTTTGTGTGTGTGTGTTCCTGGAAAAGATGCCTTGTACATGTGTAAATAGAACAAATAATGTATTTAGGTAACGTATACACATTTTCTATTTGAGATCTATATCGAGAGTGACTTAGATGTAATTAGGTAGACTTACCATATTCGATCTAGTATTTGTTTTGCTCAAAAAATAAGAAAATAGCTCACGCCTTATTCAAAATGAAGCATGATGATGATGATGATGATATATATATATATATATATATATATATATATATATATATATATATATATATATATATATATATATATCATCGAACTCTTTCTGCATGTGGTTACACTATGAGGCTGTATCACTGTCCTTTGACGGAACAGAGTACTGTCTCGACAAAGAACTTCTCGCATCGAAGGGGTCCATCCTATCCCTGCTACTGAGTGCAGTGCAGTCAAGAAGTTGCGGGAGCCTGAGGGTTATATCATATGATTATCATGATTGTGGTAATGCAGTTATAAAGAGATCCCCCACCCCATTATACCGTCACTAAGGTGGGATGTTAAGTTGATAAATCATGGCATGAAACTTTACAGATCAACAAAAGTCATATTGAGATGATATTTTTTTTCAGCTCCATATTCACAATATTAATTTTCAGATGTTGTTTGCACTTCTGTTTGTGTGCCAAATATTTTTTAGTGTTTTTTGACGTGTTTTCATAGCTGCTTTCATTCTATAACTTCACAAATAGGAAGGAAAGGAATAGCATAAACATATTTAATGAGATCGCCATCTGCGCTCACCTGCCTGCTTCCCTGCCTGAGCACCAGCTAGTAGTATTGATTTAAGAATATTGTGCAGATTTATGACAAAATGATAGCAAAAGGCACATCTCTCCGATAAACGCTACTGATTTATTCACAGACCAGTTTTTTTTAAAGTGAAGAGGTGTTGAGATGTCGCTGAAAAAGATGGAAAGAGGACGATCAATATGTTACTTTTGGCAGACGATAGTTTTGTGTCTTGGCCAGAGATTCTTGCTCTGTTTGTTGGGATTTGCTGGGTAGAGAAACAGCTGAATGTAAATGACGGGTACTTGTTATGGCTATCTTTTCTACAAATTCTTTCCTCTATTGACGATATAGAGTATTTTGGAACGATGTGGTATACAGGGAGCGACGTGATGTCAATAAACTGAACCAGGGGATATAAAACGTCCGAGGAAGATCATGGATACGTCTGCGAAACCTGGTTGTGAATAGGGGGTTGTAGTATCAGTGCATTGCACTTGACAGTTAGAAAATGGATGTGAGCGAATGTGGCCTTTCCTCGACTGTTCCTGGCGCTGCGGAGGCGTAGATAATGTCGGTCATGGATCTGAGGCAAAGCAGTTATCAAGTGTGTGCTTACATGTTCCTATGGTGCTACTCTCAGCTACCCTAATTGGTGAATCATTCCATATGTTAAAAGATCCTGTTATAGAAAAGAAGATTCACATCATACGACGTGACACGTTTTAGCTGAGAGTTTGGATCCAGTACTGCAAATGAGCCACACAAAGTAACTGTTTAGATCGAGATTATCGGAGTATTTGGTGACTTTTGAATAATTGTACTAAATTGGCCATTAAAGCTATCTTTCTTGGGTGAAAGAGTTAAGTCGTACAATTGGTTCTCAAAGAATTTGTTTCGTGGTACGGGAATCTTCTCGGTGGCTTGACTCTGTACTTTCTTCAATCTGGCAGTCTTTTTTTACAAGTCGGGCGACCTAAACAGAACACAGTATTCAAAGTTGGGACGCACTAGTAAATATATATATATATATATATATATATATATATATATATATATATATATATATATATATATATATATATATATATATATATATACACACGCACACGCGCGCGCACACACACACACACACACACACACACACACACACACACACACACACACACACACACACACACACACACATATATAAAGCAACGAAACCAGAACCATCCAATCCACAATCAGGCCGCACGGAGCTTTTTAAGGATTCACCTGACAGATTCACTGGCACAATCAAATGATAGCAATTCAGCCCTTGTATTACCACATTGTTCAATACACTCTGTCCTATCCACGCCTCACACCCTCCTGCACGTTTAGGCCTTGAATACGCAAAGCATCTTTCACTCCATCCTTCCACCTTCAATTTGGTCTCCCACTTCTCGTTCCGTTAACCTCTGACACATGTATCTTCTTTGTCAATCTTTCCTCACTCATTCTCTCCATGTGACCAAACCATTTTAATACACCCTCTTCTGCTCTCTCAGCCACACTCTTTTTATTACCACACATCTCTCTTACCCTTTCATTATTTACTAGATCAAACCACCTCACACCACATATTGTCCTCAAACATTTAATTTCCAACACATCCACCCTCCTGCGCACAACCCTATCTATAGCCCACGCCTCTCAACCATATAGCATTGTTGGAGCCACTATTCCTTCAAACATAATCATTTTTGCCGTCTAAGATAACGTTCTCGCCTTCCACACATTCTTCAACGCTCCCAGAACCTTCGTCCCCTCCCCACCCTGTGACTCACTTCCGCTCCATGGTTCCAGCCGCTGCTAAATCTACTCCCAGATATCTAAAGCACTTCACTTCCTCCAGTTTTTCTCCATTCAAACTTACCTCCCAACTGACTTGTCCCTCAACCCTGCTCAACCTAATAACTTTGCTGTTATTCACATTTACTCCCAGTTTTCTTCTTTCTCACACTTTACCAAACTAAGTCACCAACTTCTGCAATTTCTCACCATAATCAGCCACCACGCTGTATTATCAGCGAACAACAACTGACTCACTTCCCAAGCCCTCTCATCCACAACAGATTGCATACTTGCCCCTCTTTCAAAAATCTTGCATTCACCTCCCTAACAACACCATCCATAAACAACTTAAACAACCATGGAGACATCACGCACCACTTTCGCAAACTGACATTCACTAGGAACCAATCGCTTTCCTCTCTTCCTCCTCGTACACATGCCTTGCATACTCGATAAAAACTTTTCACTGCTTCTAGCTACTTACCTGCAACACCATGTACTCTTAATACCTTCCACAGAGCATCTCTATCAACTCTATCATGTGCCTTCTCCAGATCCATAAATGCTACATACAAATCCATTTGTTTTTCCAAGTATTTCTCACATGCATTCCTCAAAGCATACACCTGATCCACACATCCTCTACTACTTCTGAAACCACTCTGCTCTTCTCCAATCTAATGCTCTGTACATACCCTCACCCTTTCAAACAATACCTTCCCATATAATTTCCCCAGGAATACTCAACAAACTTATACCTCTGTAATTTGAACACTCACTTTTATCCCCTTTGCCTTTGTACAATGGCACTATGCATGCATTCCGCCAATCCTCAGGCACTTCACCATGAGCCATACTTACATTGAATATCCTCATCAACCAGTCAGTCAACACAGTCACCCCTTTTTTAATAAATTCCACTGCAATACCATCCAAACCCACCGCCTTGCCGGCTTTCATCTTCCGCCAAGCTTTCACTACCTCTTCTCTGTTTACTAAACCATTCTCCCTGATCCTCTCCCTTCGCACACCACCTAGACCAAAATATCCTATATCTGCCACTCTGTCATCACACACATTCAACAGATCTTCAAAATACTCACTCCATCTCCTCACCTCACCTCTACTTGTTATTACCTCCCCATTAGCCCCCTCACCGATGTTCCCATTTGTTCTCTTGTCTTACGCACGTTACTTACATCTTTCCAAAACATCTTTTTATTCTCCCTAAAATTCAATGATACTCCCTCACTCCAACTCTCATTTGCCCTCTTTTTCATCTCTTGCACCTTTCTTTTGACCCCCTTCCTCTTTCTTTTATACATCTCCCTTGCCCTACTTCCCTGTAAAAATCGTCCAAACGCCTCTCTCTTTTCTTTCACTAACAATCTTACTTCTTCATCCCACCACTCTCTACCCTTTCTAATCTGTCCACCTCCCACCTTACTCATGCCACAGGCATCTTTTGCACAAGCCATTAATGCATCCCTAAATACATCCCATTCCTCCCCTCACTCTCCTTACGTCATTTGCTCTCACCTTTTTCCATTCTGCACTCAATCGCTCCTAGTACTTCCTCACACAAGTCTCCTCTCCAAGCTCACTTACTCTCACCACTCTCTTCACCCCAACATTCTCTCTTCTTTTCTGTAAGCCTCTACAAATCTTCACCTACGCCTCCACAAGATAACGATCAGACATCCCTCCAGTTGCACCTCTCAGCACATTAACATCTAAAAGTCTTTCTTTCGCGCGCCTATCAATTAACACGTAATCCAATAACGCTTTCTGGCCATCTCTCTTACTTACATACGTATACTTATGTATATATATATATATATATATATATATATATATATATATATATATATATATATATATATATATATATATATATATATATTAAAGTGTAAATTATGCTAAACTTATCATTGCCATTAATTGTCCATTCTCTGTGGAGGGAAGACTTCAATAAGAAATCTCCATACTCTTTATTTAACATAAGAAATTTCGCGTATAATGAACAAAGTAAACATGAGGGTAGTATTTTCATAATTGATTATATATGAAGGCATAAAATACGAGATTAGAGCAGATAGTATCTTACGATCTTTTTTTTTTTTCACAGGAAATCAAGCATTTTGTTGCTAGCTTTGGTTTGCGTTCAACGTAAGTTATGTCAGGACTCCTATTGATGCTTATGATATATGAACAAAAACACAGACATATTTATATATATATATATATATATATATATATATATATATATATATATATATATATATACATATATATATATATATATATATATATATATATATATATGTATATATATATATATACATAAATATATATATATATATATATATATATATATATATATATATATATATATATATATATATATATATATATATATATATATATATATATATATATATATATGTATATATATATATATACATATATATATATATATATATATATATATATATATATATATATATATATATATATATATATATATATATATATATATATGCACTGAACTTACTATCATTTGATGTAGCTACAACACCACTGAATGTACTGGAGAATGATATGTAGTGCCAAGCACTACAATCATCACCAGTACCAACGTTGAATCCATAATATGTAAACAACTGGCAAGTCTACATATGGTCGCCCCGCTCGGGGAAAAAATTATGGCAGAAAATGCCACAGTTTGAGAAATATAGGCGGGAACAATGGGAGCGTTAGCCTGCGATTAAGAGCGGGGCTGGCATGGGCGTGCGCTGGCCTCGCCCTTCCGCAGCCCACACCACACACACACTGTTAGTCCAGATCGTGTTTTTGCACAGCACTCCACGCGTGGTTTATGGTCGCGTCCCAGCCCATCGCTAGGAACTCTTGCTATGATTCAACCACGGTGTTAAGCCAAGATTTTTTTTCTGTCTTGTTTTGTTTACCTGTTGTTATCTTTCTGTTATTTCTTTTCCTTTCTCATCATCATTGATTATTGACATTCCCTCTCTGTCGTAACACAAGCGCATGATCATCAGCGAAGAATGGTTTGAGATGTGGGACGCGCCTCTTGCATCAGGTATACGATGCATCAACTGCCGTTTACTTCTCTCTCTCTCTCTCTCTCTCTCTCTCTCTCTCTCTCTCTCTCTCTCTCTCTCTCTCTCTCTCTCTCTCTCTCTTGCTTTAGATATAATCTAGAGATTTCGAGGAGACAGAAATTTGGTACATTCTTTTTCTGTTTTTGCTTCAAGTTAGGTGTGGTAAACACCCGTGGTAGTGTGGACTTGAAGTGCATCAGGCAACGAGGCTTGGGATGCCAATATGGCTCCAGTTTTGACAGTCATTTAGCGGTCGATTATATCAATATGATTTTATTTTCCTAACCTCCTCAACATATCAAGGAAGAGATAGAGTGTAAAACCTCGTCGATAATCCTAGAGGCTTCGAGGTATTGAGAGAGAGAGAGAGAGAGAGAGAGAGAGAGAGAGAGAGAGAGAGAGAGAGAGAGAGAGAGAGGATGGGGGTAAGAGGGGAGGGGTACACAAAGAGTATACATATCTGATTATACACAGATATATATATAACATTACGTGTAGTCACGCGGTACTCACGCGAACGAAGAGAAAAGCGGTCCAGCAGGTTAATAAAAACAAACTCGCCTGACAGACGAATTAATTCTCATACACATGCATGATTCACAAGGAACACACACACACACACACACACACACACACACACACACACACACACACACACACACACACACAGAGGCCGAGCAGGTATGGAGGTGCTGGTGATTTTGCGGCCTGTCAATACCTACATGATTTATTCAGATGCTCTGCCTTATGGGTGGGCGCGCACGTGGGAGTGGCGGAGCCCCGAATAAAGAGCGTGGGAAATGGGAGAATTAGGAGGAGTGAGTGATGTGGCAGGAAGAGGAAATAAACATCGCCGATAAGCGAAGCGGCACAGGCGAGAAGTGATGATCCGGGTGGAGAATGGATGAATGATAGAAAAGGAAAGAGAGGAGAAGCAAGAAGAGAGAACATGTTGTGTGTATATATATATATATATATATATATATATATATATATATATATATATATATATATATATATATAAAGATCTGTGAGTGAATGATCGCTTGGTGGTGAGAAATGCTAACAGATGAGGAGAGACAGGTAAACATGCACTGGAAGTAGAAAGTGAATGCGAGGGAACACCCACAAGTTATCATCGAGGTAACGGCTGGCTGAGGTAGAGGACATAAGATAAAGCAAAGGATAGAAACCAAAAGATGATGTGTTATACGAACGAACAAATGAATCTCAAGGAAATGGAAAAAAAAAAATAAAAGAAATGCCAGATTTAAGACTATATAAATAGGCGAAAAACTTCTTGATTAGATATGATATAGGAGGGTACACAAAGCATTACCATAAAGCTGCATCCACCATGACAAGAGGAGCCAGTGCGTTAACGGGATAGTTTATAACGTCAGTAAAAGTGGAAGGAAACCGTAAGGATTCTGCAGGAAAAGAAGAAGAGGAGGGAGGGATGTGGAGAAAGCTGCGTCACGTTTAATGAGATGCGAAACAAAAGATTTGACCGATAAGTCCGAAAAAAAGCGATTTCCTGAGATAAAGATGAGATGAGGAGATAGGGCGATAGAGGAACGAAAAGATAAGAAATAGGGAAATGAGGATTATCATCATGATTTCCGGGAATAGCTGGAACAAAGTGTGGAAAGACTGACGCAAAATGAGAAACGACGGTAGAAAATGAGAGAGAGAGAGAAAGTCAGATATTGGGAAAGAGATGAAGGGAAGAAAATACAAAAGATATATACAAGAGGAACGGAATGAAAAGAAGAAATCTGACTAATGTGCAGACACAGGTCCTATATCAGGTATATCAGTATAGATTTAGACACGCTCTCACACACAGAGAGACAAAGTAAAGACAGTCTCTATCTATCCATCAATAAGTGACAGTATGTCGCACTTAACCAGACTGAGCTTATACGTGATGCCTCAGTAATCCACACACGTATGGGAAGCAACAAGACCACACAGACTACTGGGAGAAGGGGGGTGGCATCACGACCATCTTGCACCAGAGGGGTTAAGTGTGTACATTATTGAGTTGCAGAACAGAGAGGTGTGGAAGGAAGCGACTAAAAGACGAACGGCCGTATTAGATTAGCATTGCAGATGATTTGTCCTTTGGCCTCTGGAAATATGTCTGATAAATGTTTTGAAACGAGAAGACTTGCCGCGTGACGTTTTCCTATCTCCCGCCATTGATCAAAGGCCCGGCCTCTGGAAGAAGAGTTTCACACGGAAGAATTTTTCAGCAGGGAGTTGTGCAAGTCTCCTGGATTGGAAAGTGTTTTTGCATTTTCTTCAAAAGACCTTGTGGGGTTCGCGACGTTGCACAGATACATTAAAGAGGGCTGTGGCACGGAGATTTCAAAGCCTCATCTTAGGATGATATTCCGTGTCTTGATCGCAAGTGATCTCCTCTCGACCTGCCTCGGCGAGAGAGAGAAAAAAAAGCTTAATAAAAAAAAAACGACATTACGGCACTTCTTAAGAACCAGGGCAAAAATACGTTGAGTCCGAATTTTCAAATAACCTTTTAAATCAGCACCGCCTTATGAGATGCTTTGGGAGATGAGACGTGAGGGTTTCCGAGGGGCGTGTTTGTAGCCTCCCAGCGCCTTTAATATACTCGTAATAGGCTAAAGTATTTGACCTCTTTGGCCTATTGTAACAGCCCCTGCGAAATGTCGACGGTCGCGATAGCCGCACACGGTAACAAGCTGACTGAAGTCGTTAGTTCGAGGGACCATTGATGAATAGGGATAATGGGAAGTGAGGTTAGTGGTGTCTCATGGCAAGAGCGTCCCGACTACCCGCTAGTCCTTCAAGGCCGAAGTCTCGACACCTGACGAATCCTTCAAGGCCAGAGTCTCGACTCCTGACGAATCCTTCAAAGCCAGGATCTCTACTCGTGACGAGTCCTTCGAGGCCAGAGTCTCGACTCCTGACGAATCCTTCAAGGCCAGGGTCTCGACTCCTGACGAATCCTTCAAGGCCAGGGTCTCGACGCCTGACGAATCCTTCAAGGCCAGAGTCTCTACTCCTGACGAATCCTTCAAAGCCAGGGTCTCGACTCCTGGTAACCCTTCAAGTCGAGTCCTAAACGACGATCTCCTTGAGGTACAAACACGACACAGTTTTAGGATTCACTGTGGTCAAATGTTTGCTGCTGTCCTGTGCAGTGTTTTCCTTTCCTAGGATCATATCATTCTAGCTGCGGTACACACTTTCTTCTGGCCTTGAAGGGCGGAACATCTCTTGTCAAATATTTCATTGTTCAAGATATTTACGAGTACACTTGAATGTCTCGCATCTTCAGCCAATGTCCTTCAGGGATGAAGGCAGTTTAAATTGATTTTTGGTTCAGTTTTTCTGAAAGAGGCTTGCAGTTTATTGTTCATTTTTTCCTTCATTATTTTTCTTCCGTCAGACATTCGATTGTTTATTGCATACCGAGTATTTTCGTGTTGTCCATGTGGATACATGTGTCTATCACCTGTTCAGCCTGCTCTGATTTTGTTCTTCAGTGTTCATGCACACTAAGATTACACATATATATATTTTGATGGTTCAGTCTTCACACGATGGGCTATGTGGTGCATAACGCCATTTTTAATGGTATCGTTCAATATAGTTCTAGACTTCGCTTTGAGATATTTGAGGTCTCAGTGTTCATCACTTTGTTCATATTTAAGTTGTTCAGGATTTGGAGAATTCAGCAACCAGGTACGCAAAGTTGTGCTGGTAATACGCAGCGAACATTTTTGATACAGAACTCAATCAGTGCGTTAACAGCCTTTTGTTTGTAGCTATGCTCACTTGAGAGGGACACAATCGACCCAGTGTATTATCTTCCCCCACCCTCAACCATACACCGGTGCTTCAGCGTAAATCATAGGACCACTTGCGATGGATGACCTTCGTGCTGGTGAACAAGACGAACAACACTACCACGGAACGGTCTGTAAGACTTGGCTGTGGGTGGCGATTCTGGTTTCGGGGTATTGCTGATGATGGCCAAAGAGCGGATTGTGAGCTAGTGTGAAGGCATTCCTCTTCTCCTGGCGTTACCTCGCTTTGTGGGAGACGGCGACCAAGTGTGTGTGTGTGTGTGTGTGTGTGTGTGTTGACCACCTGGCAATACTCAGTGAGAGTTTTTCTATGTCTCACACACTATAAGAAGTGACAAGGTATCCATTGTATGAAGTAAATAAAGGTATGTAATTACCTCGTAAACACGCTTACATTGTGGCGAGTTGCTCTCTTGATATTCTGAGAAAGATTTAAGTGCTTGTGGTGACGGCCTCGTCTCAAGCAGTCATACAAAATGTTCAAATGTAGTAAATTAAGCTGCAACTTGGTTTTCGAATGCTGTATACTGTGTTACATAGCATTGCTATGGTTAAATGAGTTTCATTTTCAAGACATGCTCTTTATGAAGTGTGTTTTATGATTCATACAGTTAGAAATCATCGGTATTTATTTTCTCTGCTATTCAGAGTTTAATTCTCGAGAAATGCTTACATTTTGGATGTGTGCAAATGCAATAACTTTCAATTGGTGAAGTCCTCAATGTCTTGATATTGATATATCATGTTATGCCATAACTTTAGGTAAGTGATGAACACTTATGATAACTATATGACTGTGATATCTCTGGATGAATGTTTTATTCCTGTCACTCTGTGAAAATGCACCAGACAAATTTCATGTAATTTACGTGACCAATGAGTTATGTTTATAAGTATTATGTTATTTTTATTTTCGTTGTTATTATTATCATTATTATTGTTATCATTATCATTGTTGTTATTATCATTATTATCATTATTATTATTATCATTATTATTATCATTATTATCATTATTATTATTATTATTATTATTATTATTATTATTATTATTATTATTGCCATTATTATTACTGTTTTATTATTATTATTATTATTGTTATCATTATCATTACTATTGTTATTATTATCATTACTATCATCATTAGTAGTAGTAGTGGTAGTAGTTGTTGTAGTAGTGGTAGTATCTAATCATAGTGACTCCATTCAGGACCTCGAACCTGCCTTTTTATATCCTCTCATGGTCTGTCATTTCTAGTATACTTTGGGCAAAAGAAATGTAGTAGCAATGGCATTTTATCTCTCATCGTTCCTTTGAGAGCAATGCAAGTGTTTAGCTTGGCAAAGTATTATCAAGCTACCCAAATTACTTTAATTTTTTTTATTTTCTAGCATTTCCGAGCTGCGATTTTCCGTCTTAAGTTCACAAAAAGTTTTCGACTTGTTTTTAAGAATTTGGATTTTTTTACCACTCTGATCCTCAAATAAACTTTTGCAAAGTTTTAAGCCACATTCTTGTCTTACAACAATGCATCTCTTATCTTTCATTACCTTTCGCATTTCAAGTTTCCTTTTCTTCCGTCTGAATACTATAACTTCAATCTGTGTTCTCATGCTATTTTGAATCTCCCTTCTGTAATCTCAGAGAGCGTTTATCCGCTCTGAACCTATTTTGTGTTCCGAATCGATTCCTTATTTAGAAGAGAATATGTTCTAGATTATGATGCATCTCTTTCAAGACAACTAACACGCTATAGGCAAAAATATCGTATCTTAAGTGCTGTACTCGTATTTTACCCCACCTTCTTCTATTTTCTGCTTATTTTCGGAGTTTTTCATTCTTATTCTAGCCTTAATACCTTTACTCTTTTTTCAATCAATCTTTGGAGTTTTTTTTTATTCATATCCCAAGCTGAGTACCTTCAGTATTTTGATATTCTCTTAACCTGAGCTCGTTCTCTTATAATGAACCTACCTTGTGTGTACCCAGTCTGCTGTCGATGTATTATCCACGACTTTACGTCCGTATCTTTATTCATTTTGAGCGCTTTTCTTGCATCTTAGATCAGCAGCGCATACGTTTGGCGCATCAGTGTAAGGTCCATTTCGAATACACGGAAGTTATGTCACGTATTTTAACTGTGTCTCGTTCATCTAGGACCATAACACCTTATTTTGAATGGCGTCCTACTAGGGGATCCGAAGCTCAAGACACGAAGCTGGTATGATAGTCTTTTAGTTTCATTGTGATGTTGAATGCAAGTCGATTACACTCCCGTTCTTGCACTGATGACTCACATCTCGAAGGAAAGACTCAGTACCTTTTAGGACCTTCTCAGATCCTAAGACCCTATACTTAGACATCGAAGATTAGTTCGCAAGTACCTCGACATTGCCCAGCTCGAATTTCTCCTTCAAATGGTATGAAAATGAGATTTTGTTTTAGATTTTTGGTTACTGCTCGAAGGGGATTATCTGCAGAATGACTTTTATCGTGCAGAAAGCAACACGCTTGCAGAAAAGAAAAAAGAAAAATAGAAAAAAGATATATTACAGGTCCCAATAATTTATGAGACATTTAATTCTTCTCGTGATGGTTGAAATGACGGCGTGTGAAATTTGAATAATCTGGTAAGGGAAATGTGGCCTCTTAATGTCATGGGTTCATGACCGTACATACATACATACATACATAAATACATACATACATATATACATACATACATACATACATACATACATACATACATACATACATACATACATTCATCCCTCATACATACATGTGTACACATATACGTATATTCGTCATTCATACATACATAACTCGGTTGTGTTTACATACAAGCATACATGTGTAATTACATACACATACACAGACGTACAATAGATGTGCAAATGTGTATTTTCTGCAATGGTGCCATGGCAGTAGCGGCTCCTCATTACTCACTGAGAAAAAGAGAGAGACCGCCTTCCTCAACGAGCATGTATTTTCAATTACCTTTAAGAGGTTTAGAAAAAGAAGTCAGGAATAACTTGGACCGTCATTCTGTCAATTTTCTTTCGAGTTTTGAAGTAATATGAAAACTTATGTATGCGCAATTACAAACACACACACACACACACATACACGCGCGCGCGCGCACACACACACACACACACACACACACACACACACACACACACACACACACACACACACACACATATATATATATTTATGAGTTTTGGAGAGAGGGGCAAGTATGCAGTCTCTTGTGGATGAGAGGGCTTGGGAAGTGAGTCAGTTGTTGTTTGCTGACGATACAGCGTTGGTGGCTGATTCGGGTGAGAAAATGCAGAAGCTGGTGACTGAGTTTGGTAAAGTGTGTGAAAGAAGAAAGCTGAGAGTAAATGTGAATAAGAGCAAGGTTATGAGGCTCAGTATGGTTGAGGGACAAATCATTTGGGAGGTAAGTTTGAATGGAGAAAAACTGGAGGAAGTGAAGTGTTTTAGATACCTGGGAGTAAATTAGGCAGCGGATGGAACCATGGAAGCGGAAGTGAGGCACAGGTGGGGAAGGGGGCAAAGGTCCTGGGAGCGTTGAAGAATGTGTGGAATACGAGAGCGTTATCTTGGAGAGCAAAAATGTGTATGTTTGAAGGAATAGTGGTTCCAACAATGTTATATGGTTGCTAGGCGTGGGCTATAGATAGGGATGTGCGGAGGAAGGTGGATGTGTTGGAAATGAGATGCTTGAGGACAATATGTGGTGTGAGGTGGTTTGATCGAGTAAGTAATGAAAGGATGGGAGAGATGTGTGGTAATAAAAAGGGTGTGGTTGAGAGAGCAGAAGAGGGTGTATTGAAATGGTTTGATCACATGGAGAGAATGAGTGAGGACAGATTGACAAAGAGGTTATATGTGTCAGAGTTGGAGGGAACGAGTAGAAGTGGGAGACCAAATTGGAGAGGGAAGGATGGAATAAAAACGATTTTGAGCGATCGGGGCCTGAACATGCAGGAGGGTGAAAGGCGTGCAAGGAATAGAGTATAATAGAATGATGTGGCATACCGGGGTCGACATGCTGTCAGTGAATTGAACCAGGGCATGTGAAGCGTCTGGGGTAAACCATGGAAAGTTTTGTGGAGCCTAGATGTGGAAAGGGAGCTGTGGTTTCTGTGCATTACACATGACAGCGAGAAACTGCGTGTGAACGAATGGGGCCTTTGTTGTCTTTTCTTAGTGCTACCTCGCGCGCGTGCGGGGGCAAGATGGTTGTCATTTCATGTGTGGCGGGATGGCGACGGGAATGAATAAAGGCAGTAAGTATGAATCATATACATGTGTATGTGTACATATACTTATACGTTGAAATGTTACGCATGTATATGTGCGTGTGTTGACGTTTACGTATATACATGTGTATGTGGGTGGGTTGCGCCATTCTTTCATCTGTCTCCTTGCGCTACCTCGCTAACGCGGAAGACAGCGACAAAGTATTATGAATTAAAAATATATATATATATATATATATATATATATATATATATATATATATATATATATATATATATATATATATATTTATATATTTTATCCCTGGGGATAGGGGATTAAGAATACTTCCCACGTATTCCCTGCGTGTCGTAGAAGGCGACTAAAAGGGGAGGGAGCGGGGGGCTGGAAATCCTCCCCTCTCGTTTTTTTTTTTTTTAATTTTCCAAAAGAAGGAACAGAGAATTGGGCCAGGTGAGGGTATTCCCTCAAAGGCCCAGTCCTCTGTTCTTAATGCTACCTCGCTAACGCGGGAAATGGCGAATAGTTTAAAAGAAGAAGAAAAGATATATATCTTTCTTTTCTTTCGTACTATTCGCCATTTCCCGCATTAGCGAGGTAGCGCTATGAACAGAGGACTGGGCCTTAGAGGGAATATCCTCACCTGGCCCCCTTCTCTGTTCCTTCTTTTGGAAAATTAAAAAGAAAAAAAAAAAAAAAAATGTATATATATATATATATATATATATATATATATATATATATATATATATATATATATATATATTTATATATATAAATATATATATATATATATATATATATATATATATATATATATATATATATATATATATATATATATATATATATATATATTGTGGTGCCTGATTTTGGGTAGAGGGCTCTCATTTCAGTGCATTATGTGATCAGTGCATTATGTGACTGCTAGAGAGTAGATGGGAGTGAATGAAGCCATTTCATCGTCTGTTCCCGGCGCTGTCGTGCTAAAGGCGAACGTCGATTGTGTATGAAGTCCTTACCTATGGTAGTTGCATCGTGGGCATGACGAGTCTTGAGCTATGATGAATCAGTTTTTGCAATGTTTTCAGGATGGATGATGTTCAGAGCGTAGACGGGAAAGTATAACTCGTAAATGTCTGGGAAAGTGGTTTCATATGGGTATATGTATGCTGGCGAGTGGTGTTTGAGGCTAAGTTGGGAGAATCGTTTTCTAAGTGATTATCGCGTCATTTTGGTGTCCATGTATTTGTCATTGTTTTGTTGCTGGGACTTATGGGATCTGTAAGTATTGGTTAGCATTGGTTATCGTTGTATGAAACAAAGGTAAGTTCTCGTTTCCATTTTGGGATTGGTGGTTACTCTAAGAGGGTAACCATATTGATCTGAGAATGTATTACGAGGATCTTTGTGTCATTGGTTAGGTGTTGAGTTTTATGGTGGCTAGACAGTCAGTTGTTGTTTTCATAGTTCTATTTTGTGTACTCTTCAGCAGCTTATTTTTCACAGGTTGAATGAATAGGCAGGTGAGGCGTAGTTTTGGGTCGAGTGGATGATCTTTTTTCTTGAGGACACTAAAGGATTATTTTTTGTGTCCAAATCTAGTACCTGTTAGTGTTCTGAGGGCATTAAGTTTGTCTTTTGCCTTTTGAGCTGATGATTGTGGTGTGGGTAGTAAATATCATATGTGTGTGTGTGTGTGTGTGTGTGTGTGTGTGTGTATGTGTATGTGTGTGTGTGTGTGTGTGTGTGTTTGTGTGTGTGTATTTTGTATGATGCCCAGAATAACGCGGTTTGTCGAGTAGGAGCGCTTGGCCACTGAAGGTGAAGGGAGGGTGCAAGTTGGATTCGTGTGTGTCTGGGGTTAATGAGATAACTTCTGTGGAATTACAGACATTTTGTCCTATGTGAGCCACTGTTCCTCTGGTGTAGTGTTTAACGTCTGTTGTTGCTGCTCTGGTGTCAGTGTGCTGTCGTGTGATTTTAAGGCCATTCGCATATGAGGGAACCTTCATACTGTGTTCTGTGGGAGGCACTTGGAGACTGTGTTGGAAAAGACTGAAGAAGGATGGCGAAAGAACTGTTCCTTGTGGTACGCCATTGTAGAGCTGGAGTTTTAGGGATAAAGTCTTTGTGAACGACTCTGTCTTAGCGACTGGCAGTGAAGTTGGCCATCCAATATTTTGTCATTGTTGTTTGAGATGATGTTAAGTTAGTTTTAGGTGAGAATGTCTCTAAGATAGTATAAAATACTTTGTTGGTTTTTGTTGCTACTTGAGATGTACGAAAATGTGGTTTTTGTTGGTTATGCTGTGTAAGGTCTGTGTATGGTTTGGTTATGAAATGATTTGGTCCAAAGCAATGTTGTTTAAGGTGAAAGTGGGATACTTAGCTTTGATTATGTTGTCGATCAGCTTCTCAACGAGTTTTAATATTGAGAACAAAAGGGATATAGGACTACAAGATGAAGGGGAGTTGCGTGGTTTGATAGGTTTAAGGCTCGTACTATGATGGCAAGTGTCCTGATATTAGGGAGTTTGCTGTAAAGCCAGGAGTGACAGAAGTAACTATAAGTGCTTGGATTGCAACTGGGCTAGAGTGTTTCATATGTATATATCCAGCTCTCAGATCTTTTCATATTAACGCCATAATTGTACCTCTCCTTCATGTAGCAAACGAAAGCATCTTGAACCCTGTCGTTGACTACATAATTCCCTTGTTATTTTACTTATAACCTATATCTTGCCATTCGCTTTACTCGTCTGGTTCACACAGACACAGATACAGACACATACACACGCAAAGACACACAGACACACACAGACACACACACACACACACACACACACACACACACACACACACAGACACACACACACACACACACACACACACATATATATATATATATATATATATATATATATATATATATATATATATATATATATATAAACAGAGAGAGAGAGAGAGAGAGAGAGAGAGAGAGAGAGAGAGAGAGAGAGAGATGAACTGGTAGATAGAGA
This sequence comes from Panulirus ornatus, assembly GCF_036320965.1. Lineage (NCBI taxonomy): Eukaryota > Metazoa > Arthropoda > Malacostraca > Decapoda > Palinuridae > Panulirus > Panulirus ornatus. The sequence goes on from NC_092225.1 coordinate 61,169,619, forward strand.
AACATAAGCCTCACTATAAACCATTTTGTTGTGGCCCCAATTTAACTAAGAGTGGAAGGAGGCGGGAGAAAACGACTTATCTCTATATTGAATCGAGCACAGGCGACTGAAGAGCAGGTCACAGACCACCTAATGATATTCTGTTGAGAGTTTTGCTGTTGACCAAGTATATTGTCGGTTCAGGGGCGTTCCCCTTTGCTCCAGTCCGCTACAGGACGACCATTTGAGTTCACAGATGCATGAGGAGTGAAGGAAAATATTATCATTCCGATTGCATGCATGGTATAAGAGGGTCCTGAGTGAATCAGTCTAGAAGACGGGGTTCTAGAAAGCTTTTAAAGAAGGTAATGCAGAAGTTGAGAGACTTGAGTGAGACTGAAGTGAAAAAGAAAGGATAAGAAGGAGAACGGTTAGTCAACTGTATAGTCAAAGACGGAAGAAAAAGTGGTTTTATGTTCGCTTTATGAAAGAGAGATAGAACTATTGGGTGGAAAAGATCTAAGTCTTGATGAAAGAAAGGAGAGGGCAGGACTCACAGGGAGGAATAGAACACTGAGGGACAGCTGGATTATGTATTTAACCAAGATCAGAGTGAGGGAGATAAAAGGAATTATGTTTGAGGAGAGAAACCTGGGTGTTCTGGCCATGAGTAAAGCAAAGCCAAAAAGGAAAAGAGGAGGAATGATTGTTCTCAAGGAATCCTTCTCTTGAAGAATTCCTAGATTGATGTTTGAGAAGTATGCCGAAAAGACTACCTCTACAGACGATGAATTATGTGATTCTCATAAACTTTTCGTTCACTGGTTCATACATACATATGGTACCTGTTGTTTGAATACAGGAGGAGCTTATGCAGCAACAGTGGGGTAGAAGAGTCAGTAATACCCCATGGACACGAGAGCTGAAGCAGGTGCCAATGGAAGACTGTCTACCATATATCACAGCGGGGTTGGAAAGCTTCTCGAGGTTAGTATGGAAATCATACGATGGAGTACAGCATGATAGAGCGAGAGAGAGAGAAAAAAAGGAAAAACCTCTAGTCCCTTGCGCAGGACGATGCTCTCCTTGGCCACGAAAGCTCGACTCTTAAGCACGACGGAACGACCCTTGGGCATGATGATATGGTTTTTGGCCTGGTGTTTGAAGGGACAGTGGTACTCAGATATCATACCGTTGTGCTAAAGCGTCGTACCTTCAAGCTCAAGGATCGTACCGTCGTGCTGAAGGGTCTTACAGTCGTGCTGAAGGATCGTACCGTCGTACTGAAGGGTCTTGCAGTCGTGCTGAAGGTTCATACCGTCGTGCTGAAGGGTATTACAGTCGTGCTGAAGGGTATTACAGTCGTGCTGAAGGATCGTACCGTCGTGCTGAAGGGTCTTACAGTGGTGCTGAAGGATCGTACCGTCGTGCTGAAGGATTACAATGCCGTCGTTGATGATCGTACCCTCATGCTTAATAATCATACCGTCGTTCTCAAGTGGGCTGATCAATCAATAGATTGAGAAGATTACATCCGCAGGTGATGAGAATAAGGAGGATTGATTCTCCGGGTATTGTCCATGAAAGATGAAATGGAAGGTTGGGACAGAAGGTTCGTGATACAGTATTGGAAATATACCAGACACGTGTGTGCCCCGTGAGCGAAGGAAGTGAATAAGGAGAGATTGGGAACAGAGTCATGACGTGAACAAATGGACAAAATAAGGAGAAAGATGATGTGTGCAATGATGCAACTGGAAGTTAATCCTTATGAAGATCTGTGATGACGAACTGTTCAATGTATAATGACCAAGGATGAAAAAGGAAGCAGTTTTAGTAAGCTGTAAGAGAGAGAGAGAGAGAGAGAGAGAGAGAGAGAGAGAGAGAGAGAGAGAGTAGCTGCGGACCTACATACAAGAATGAGGAATATGCTGCAGAGTAGTAAAAGCTAGCGAACGGGACACGAAGCAAAAAAGAAGTAGAAGATGAAAAAAAAAAAAGAAAAAATAGAAAAGGAAAAGAAGAAAGAAGATGTATCAATTTTAACAAGATTTTGGAGGATATGAACAGAGGGTCAGAGGAACTGCAGAGGTGAAATAAGATATCTAGGTTAGGTCTCCAGGTCTCCAAGAGGTGGGCTCTAGTTGGATGGTGCTAATGACGAGGTGCAAACGACAGCAAAAACGAGGAGGTTCAGTTGCCCACTGAAACGAAACAGAGAGAAGGGAGAAGGTGAAAGGAGGGGCTGGAATGCTGGGTGAATGCAGTAATTATACCTTTGTACAGAGATAATAGTGTTAAGAATTAATGTGCTCCAAATATGGTGGTTAGTTTCTCAGGTTTAAAGACGGAATATATGGCTGAATATTAACTGAGGGTTTTTAAAAGGAATTTGTAGGTCATTATATATATATATATATATATATATATATATATATATATATATATATATATATATATATATATATATATATATCAGAAGAATAGTAATTCAGAACGTGTTCGAAAAGTAACAAATATCTATATGCAATGCTTATAGCCATAGAGAAGAACATTATATCAAGAGAATATGGACGATGTATTACATGGAATATAAAGTATGTTGGATAGCAGCTGCTGGAAGCAACAATCGGTGTTTGCAATGAAAGCCGGGCATGTTAGGGTGAACAGAGAAGTGAATGCCCTAATTTAAGGTGAGGTTGGGGTACCACAGGGATTTGTAATGTCGCCAATACTGTTTGGTGTCCTTTAGGGGCAGAGCTTAGGATGCAGGTTTTGGTAGATACTGTGGGTGAAAGAACGAGATAAAGTGAATAATGGAAGGGAGTGGCTGGAGGACACATGTTTGAGGATAACTGAAAAGGCAGAGCTTAAAGACAATGGTTGGCTTATGTAAGGACATGTATGTAGAGCAAGTTGAATAGAAGAAATTATATTGGGCAAAAGATGACATGACATGATCAGAAATTAAGAGGAAGATAGAAAGTAGGAATATATATGGAAGCAATGGAAATAAAGATGGATGAACAGATGGTGAGTTATGGAGAGTTCAGAAGGACTGGGCAAAGTGCTAGTGCTCTGAGGATGGTCACTGGGGAAGATGGACGAGGTTAGCAAGGTGTGTCGCATGCATGTTTAAACCAGCTTGATGAACAGCATTGAAACCATGGGTGTAACAGCAGATTGGCATGGATAGCATGAGCAACGGAGATGCATTTTCAAAACCCGGACAAAGAGTAGCAAGGGTGGACAGAGTAGATGATGAATTAAATAGAGGAAAATATGGCAAAGACAAGTACAGAGATAATATGGTGTGATACAGAGTTTAGAAATGGGAGGATCATTTGGACAGGATGACTGCTTGGGGAGAGACTTAGAGCCGATGGAAGGATTTAAGAAGGGAAACTGTTGGTAGAATAGATCTTAACGCAATAGGATCTATTACGGTCTGTCGATGACCGTAATAATCTTCGTAAAAACATATCTGAGCATCGCTCTATGGAAAGAAAGGTCTATAGCCCTTAAAAATCCTAAGTATCATTTTTTTCTTTCCGAGTTAGTGGTTCACCACAGTAGGGAGGCAGGTGCTGGTGGTCAGAGAGAGAGAGAGAGAGAGAGAGAGAGAGAGGAGAGAGAGAGAGAGAGAGAGAGAGAGAATATTACCTTCAGGTCCATCTTGTGAGGCTTGCCCAGTGCCCCAGACATTTACACCCGGAGTGATTCATTGGGTGAACTTTGCCGCTAACTCCCCATCATAAAGGGCTCACTTCTTGCCTTTTGTAAAGCAGTTTCGTATCACTTTAAGCTACTTTCACCTTTTCTTGTGTCCCTGCGAATGTGCAGCATCACACGAAGTATGTGGCTTGAATTCCTAAGGCCTAATTTTCTCGTATCTTTATTCATTGTTTCGCGTCTTCGGGCTTTTCTAATCACATTACTTACCGTTCCTTTACAGTACTATTTCTTGTTCATATGTTCAAGTTTGTAATGAGTTGTAATCTTCGTCAGTTTTACGTCATTTCTTGCATGAGTAATTTTCCTTAAGAAAATTTATTGATCTGATAAATCTTCAGAATTTAAGAATATCTAGCTGGTCTTTCTGTATAAATATGTAATGACTTTTGAATATAGAACTATAAATGAACACTATGGGAATGACGATTGCATATCCATAAATGCTTAAGTGAATCGTTCGTGTTTTCTAGCAACCATCAGGTACTTTTAGCACAAGTTCCGACGCCATCAAAAGTCTCTCTAAATTGGATCGAATCTCATAAAAGTACTCAGGCGGGAGGCTTACCCAACCAGAGCCTTAAAATGTCCATTCGGATTCTGTCAGACTGCATAATATATTGGTCTGTTCTTCCTTCAGGTTTAATGTTATGTGCCTTCGGTTCATCTCACAAATGAAATACAGTTTTCGTATTCTCCTGAAGAACTTAGAATATATTATTGTCTTTTTCTTTTTCTTTTTGCCCTCATAATGAAGCGTGCAGACATGACCCGATTTCATCAGCCTTCTCCAAGAGCTGGACTTCTGATCCCATTAAAACTTGATATATGACTGTCACTCCAAAAGGAGGTTTCCAATTCTCCACAGCAGTTTCAGACACAGTGTCCAAATCTACAAAAAAGGACATTATCCAGAACCTGCCAAACAAAAATAATGAGGGGCATCGATCTCCTAACCCAACAAAAAAGAGAATATACATAAATATCCGTATATGACCTTGAATCCCATGCATGGGACTGAATCCCAGGACGTTCACCCAAGTGTTGGAGTTTTTCGTTCCTACATGACACACGAGGGATAAGTGATATATATATTTTTTTTTTATTTATTATACTTTGTCGCTGTCTCCCGCGTTTGCGAGGTAGCGCAAGGAAACAGACGAAAGAAATGGCCCCCCCCCCATACACATGTATATACATACGTCCACACACGCAAATATACATACCTACACAGCTTTCCATGGTTTACCCCAGACGCTTCACATGCCTTGATTCAATCCACTGACAGCACGTCAACCCCGGTATACCACATCGCTCCAATTCACTCTATTCCTTGCCCTCCTTTCACCCTCCTGCATGTTCAGGCCCCGATCACACAAAATCTTTTTCACTCCATCTTTCCACCTCCAATTTGGTCTCCCTCTTCTCCTTGTTCCCTCCACCTCCGACACATATATCCTCTTGGTCAATCTTTCCTCACTCATCCTCTCCATGTGCCCAAACCACTTCACAACACCCTCTTCTGCTCTCTCAACCACGCTCTTTTTATTTCCACACATCTCTCTTACCCTTACGTTACTCACTCGATCAAACCACCTCACACCACACATTGTCCTCAAACATCTCATTTCCAGCACATCCATCCTCCTGCGCACAACTCTATCCATAGCCCACGCCTCGCAACCATACAACATTGTTGGAACCACTATTCCTTCAAACATAGCCATTTTTGCTTTCCGAGATAATGTTCTCGACTTCCACACATTCTTCAAGGCCCCCAGGATTTTCGCCCCCTCCCCCACCCTATGTATATATATATAGACTTATCAAAACAAAAACAAAATTTTCCAGCAAGACCTACAGTGATTCAGTAGGCTCCATCACATATAAATTATTAAAATGGTTAGTTTCCTTATTAAGCCCTTTAGTTGGTAAGGTATCAAATTCTAATATCATGAACAATGTAGATTTAGTCAACAAGCTAAACAATATCAATATTAATTTTGATTTCAAACTAGTTAGCTTTGATGTTTCCTCACTTTTCACTAAAGTTCCAGTTGATGACCTTTTAGAATATTCATTTGATGTCTTGGATGATATTCATTTACCTGTTTCAAAGTCTAATTTCATTGAACTGATAAAATTGTGTATAAAAGACTGTGTATTTCAAGTTAATGGAGATTATTATGCTCAAAAATGTGATATGGCAATGGGTAATCCTCTTTCACCTGTACTAAGTAATCTTTATATGGAATTTTTTGAAACAAAATTACTAAAGGATATCGTACCTTCTAATGCAATTTGCTTTAGGTATGTAGATGATGTTCTTTGTGTTTGGTCAACAAATGAAAATTTACAAATATTTCTCCCCTTACTTAACAATTTAGTACCTTCCATCAAATTTACTGTAGAAAATGAAAATAATGGTATGTTACCATTTTTAGATTGCATGATCCATAGACAAGGAAACAAGTTTAAGTTTAGCATATACAGAAAACCCACCAATGTATGCTCATATATCCATTATTATTCATCTCAACATGACAGAGTTAAATTATCATTTCAATCTATGTTCCTAAGGGCATTACGTATTTGCAGTCCAGAGTTTATTGATGATGAGTTTGAGAAGATATATTCTATTGGATCTGAGTTAAAGTACCCTAGATCATTCACTGATAAATACCTTAAGTTAGCAAAGAAATCATTTTATAGAGTTGAGCCCAAACCTCCCACTGACACCAAGAATCTTTTAGTTCTCCTTTTTAATGATAATTTCACTTTGCTTCCCATGTTGCTTAAATCCTTTAATGTAAATGTTGTCTTTAGCAACAATAATACTATAAAGAATATCTTCATCAGGAATTCACCAGAAAATTCTCTTGGTTGCATCTATAAAGTTCCTTGTGGAAACTGTGATAAATTCTATGTTGGTCAGACTGGTAAGGATCTTTCTGTTAGACTTAAGCAACATAAATATAGTATAAGAAAGGGACAAGAATCAAATGCCTTGTTTAATCATGTTAAAACCTATGATCATTGTATTGACTGGAGTAACGCCATCTCAGTTGTTAACTCTAACTCTATTACCAAGAGAAATATCATTGAATCTTCTATTATTAAATAGACAAAGAATCATAATCTTAATATTAGTGATGCTCTGTACAAATTAGATAACTTTATTGTTGATAAGATTTGTAAAATGATAAGTTTATGAACGCTCGTTGTATGTTTTTGACAATCACATGTTTACCAAATGGCGTCCTAGCTTCGTCTCTTCGATGTACATCAACTGACTGTTTTATTTCTCTCTTATGTCTCCCCTGATGATGTGATTATTACACGAAAGTGCACTTGGGAACTTTTCGTGTTTCATTTTCCCCGTGGACTCATAGGAATATATATATATATATATATATATATATATATATATATATATATATATATATATATATATATATATATATATATGTACAGAGTATCAGATTGGGGAAGAGCAGTGTGGTTTCGGAAGTGGTAGAGGATGTGTGGATCAGGTGTTTGCTTTGAATAATGTATGTGAGAAATACTTAGGAAAACAAATGGATTTGTATGTAGCATTTATGGATCTGGAGAAGGCATATGATAGAGTTGATAGAGATGCTCTGTTTAAGGTTTCAAGAATATTTCGTGTGGGAGGCAAGTTGTTAGAAGAAGTGAAAAGTTTTTATCGGGGATAAAAAGGGGCAAGTATGCAGTCTGTTGTGGATGAGAGAGCTTGGGAAGTGAGTCAGTTGTTGTTCGCTGATGATACAGCGCTGGTGGCTGATTCATGTAAGAAACTGCAGAAGCTGGTGACTGAGTTTGGTAAAGTGTGTGAAAGAAGAAAGTTAAGAGTAAATGTGAATAAGAGCAAGGTTATTAGGTACAGTAGGGTTGAGGGTCAAGTCAATTGGGAGGTAAGTTTGAATGGAGAAAAACTGGAGGAAGTAAAGTGTTTTAGATATCTGGGAGTGGATCTGGCAGCGGATGGAACCATGGAAGCGGAAGTGAATCATAGGGTGGGGGAGGGGGCGAAAATTCTGGGAGCCTTGAAGAATGTTTGGAAGTCGAGAACATTATCTCGGAAAGCAAAAATGGGTATGTTTGAAGGAATAGTGGTTCCAACAATGTTGTATGGTTGCGAGGCGTGGGCTATGGATAGAGTTGTGCGCAGGAGGATGGATGTGCTGGAAATGAGATGTTTGAGGACAATATGTGGTGTGAGGTGGTGTGATCGAGTAAGTAATGTAAGGGTAAGAGAGATGTGTGGAAATAAAAAAAGTGTGGTTGAGAGAGCAGAAGAGGGTGTTTTGAAATGGTTTGGCCACATGGAGAGAATGAGTGAGGAAAGATTGACCAAGAGGATATATGTGTCGGAGGTGGAGGGAACGAGTAGAAGTGGGAGACCAAATTGGAGGTGGAAAGATGGAGTGAAAAAGATTTTGTGTGATCGGGGCCTGAACATGCAGGAGGGTGAAAGGCGTGCAAGGAATAGAGTGAACTGGAACGATGTGGTATACCGGGGTCGACATGCTGTCAATGGATTGAACCAGGGCATGTGAAGCGTCTGGGGTAAACCATAGAAAGTTGTGTGGGGCCTGGATGTGGAAAGGGAGCTGTGGTTTCGGTGCATTATTATATGACTGCTAGAGACTGAGTGTGAACGAATGGGGCCTTTGGTGTCTCCTAGCGCAACCTCGCACACATGAGGGGGGAGGGGGTTATTATTCCATGTGTGGCGAGGTGGCGATAGGAACAAATAAAGGCAGACAGTATGAATTATGTACATGTGTATATATGTATATGTTTGTGTGTGTATATATATGTGTACATTGAGATGTAGAGGTATGTATATTTTGCGTGTGTGGACGTGTATGTATATACATGTGTATGTGGGCGGGTTGGGTCATTCTTTCGTCTGTTTCCTTGCGCTACCTCGCTAATGTGGGAGACAGCGACAAAGCAAAATAATAAATAAATGATAAATATATATATATATATATATATATATATATATATATATATATATATATATATATATATATATATGTGTGTGTGTGTGTGTGTGTGTGTGTGGAGTCATCTAAAGTCATCCTCACAACATCCTAGTTCTGACGTCACTACTACACGCATAACTTTCACACGAATTAGGTCACCTCGTCCAGAGCGCGTAACCAACTCTGTCCACGGCCAGTCTAGAGAACTGGCGTGGCTTGGGTTGGTGCCGGTCGAAGAGGGAGGACTTGTTAGCTAACAAGGAGGAGAAGATAGGTCGTGTGTACTGTAGAGAGAGAGAGAGAGGAGGGGACGCGGGAGGTCAGACCAGGCATGATTTATAAGGGTTTGTGTTCCAGGCTTGGTGTGGTTAAGGATTCACGACCCACCTGCTTCCTGACTAGGGCTCTTACCTGTAACCTTAGGTTCTGCTGCTGATGCCTACGTCGGTATCTGACAGTGAGTGCAACTTAGTCCGTGCATCTGTTCCTCTACGGATATTCATCTTTTCTGTGGTAGATAATTCTTAGGTGGCTTCATGTTTAAGATAAGGTGTACCCAACTCCTCCCTTGAGAGCCTCACACGCTGAGAATGTTAGTGGATGAGACACGCGTTATGTTGTTGCTTCTCGTCGTTTGCCTGGTGAGACAGGCCACACGAGGATTGACCGTTATGGTACCTCTTCCTCTCCTCGAGGAGCGAAGCTTTGGAGTTCTCTTCTTTATCTAGTCTTTCCCTCCTCCTGCAAGCTTTTTAACTTTAAATGTCAGGCGTATAAACGACTACTGAGCCTGATTGATTTTATTACCCTTTTTCTCTTACTTTTTTCATTCATCATATCCGAATTGATCTTGATAGGGGCATGATATTTCCTGTGCCATATCACTCGCTGTTTGTTTGATATATATATATATATTTTTTTTTTTCTTTTCTTTCATACTATTCGCCATTTCCCGCGTTAGCGAGGTAGCGTTAAGAACAGAGGACTGGGCCTTTGAGGGAATATCCTCACCTGGCCCCCTTCTCTGTTCCTTCTTTTGGAAAATAAAAAAAAAGAAACGAGAGGGGAGGATTTCCAGCTACCCGCTCCCTCCCCTTTCAGTCGCCTTCCACGACACGCAAGGAATACGTGGGAAGTATTCTTTCTCCCCTATCCCCAGGGATAATATATATATATATATATATATATATATATATATATATATATATATATATATATATATATATATATATATATTTATTTCATTTAACTTTTGAAAATATATCATGTGTGTTTAATCATTAAGACGTGTTGGTCAAGGCAGATCCATACAGCAGTTTTTTATCATGAAATACTATAACTAATTATAGGATTTCATCTCATCACTTCGTATGATAGTTTTTACCCCATTTGTCGAGGAAATAAAACACCTCGCTTACTGGCGATACATAATGGAGATTCAAACGTAGCTAAGATAGTAATCCTAAGCTCAGACGTCCCTGTGGAAATTTCAACGCTCACCAGGTACCAATCTAAGCAGAGACGCTGCCCGTAGCATCTGTCGGGAGATGGCACAAGACTTAGATACTTGAGGAAGACGAAAGAAGGCGTTCAGTTATTGTTTAAAGAGCCAATATCCATTTAAGACGATAATTCACCGCTGTCAGAACAGTATATTATTTTCTTTTGTAAAATCAATCTTTACCTTCCTTATACCGTAGGATCATACTTGTTTACGAGCTCGCCGTTGCCATAAAGATAATAGTGATCCTTAAGCCTCTTGTACATAAGGGCAATTACAGCATCCCCCTGACATCGATATACATGTTACAGCTCCAGCTGCTTCTACATACGACCCTGAGAGCATCAACGTCGTAACCCTCCTCAACACTCGGGTCACCCATAACGTTCTTATGCACGACCACCAAACGATCCAACGTCCCGGAACGTGTGGTATCCCGTTAGGGCTCGAAGTCCTGCTGGTCCACATTAGTTAAAGAACATTGGCATATGTTAACCTTTTGAACTGTATTGTTGACGGCAGGGCCAAAATCTTTTACAGGCTGGCCGCACACCTAGATCCAATTTATGATGGTAAGTAATGCAGGAATAACAATAGAAGACTTGTAGGCTTATAAATCTATTATCAATAGGTCTATCAAAATATGTATATGTGTAACAAGATGTATATGGTTAAGTTATTTAGGGCACATACATTATATCATGAGGATTATGGTCTTTCATTTTTCTTTTATGGTGAGCTTATGAGAGTCTTATTATCTGACTGAGCACCGTGCTCGCTATCACTGTTCCAATGTTCGACTTTGATGTTTTATGATAGCAATTTATATTCTTCTCCCGTGATGTTGTTCGTGTGCCTCATCCTGTTCAGAATCGATCGGTGATTCATCCCCTACATATGTTCACAGCTCTTTTGCATCGTTCGCACCACCACCAACCACCACCATACCATCAGCAGGACGCCTTACAATCGTTTTTACCACAACCACAACGGCAAGCACACCCTGCCAACACATCCATCACTCCTGACGTCGCCACTACCACCATTGCCGTCAGAGACATCATCATTACCACCACCACTACCACCACCACCACCAGTACCACCACTACCACCACTACCACCACTAACGGAACTATGGGCACAACTATTCTTACCCTCACAGCCAACAGGACTTCAACATCCACGGTATCATCACAACCACCACACTCATACCTGGACCACCACCACTACTACTCCACCACCATTATCACCATACCAACCCAACCACCGCCATCGTCATTACTGGACCGCGCTCACCCCTCTCCACCACCAACACTACAAGACCACCATCAATACCCGATCATCTCACCAACACTGACCCAGACCCCACAGCCATCACTATCGTGGGTTTCATCCCTGCTCCGCCACAGCCACGGACGCTACGTGATCATTATCGTACGACCAAAAACACCCTCACCGACGACTACCATTACGACAACTCTTCATAATCACGAACACTAGACCACTTACCACCTTCACTACTACTACCACCACCACCACCACCACATCACGGCCCACCATCACCACCAACACCTCCCTCACCCTCCCTCCCTCTCTCTCTCTCTCTCTCTCTCTCTCTCTCTCTCTCTCTCTCTCTCTCTCTCTCTCTCTCTCTCTCCATCTCACCGCTGCTCTGATTGGCAGTAAAGGTTGGGGATGAGTTGTTTGCATGTATGTGTCGTGACCAGCGTTGCTCATCACGGGTGTTTGGACAAGGGCTGACTCCCAGCCTTGGCTCTGGAGGTGGAGAGGTTCCTGATGACCCAGGTCTCGCGTGTCTGACCCAGCAGCTGTTGCTTGGCCAGTAACCATGGCCTCAACACTTTGTGTTTACCGGTGTAACTCCCTTTACAAGGTCTTGGCCAGCTCAGGACGCGGAAATCTAAAGCAAATTGAAGAGTATTGCATCAAGGATTATTAGATTATGCTTCTCTCATGTTATAAACCTGTTATGAATTATATGAAGAGTGTCCATTATGAGAAACACTTGGAGGAATCGTGTCGTATAAGGGGCCACATATATCATTGCTACAGATGTTGCTTTCATTTCACCGTCCGGAGAAGGAGGAGGAAATCACGATTACATATATATATATATATATATATATATATATATATATATATATATATATATATATATATATATATATACATATAATGTACATACATATGTTTAATCGCCAGGTCTGCTCACGCAGTCCCTATACAAGAAAATCACATGATCAAATAAGGCTACAAAGTAAGAGGGAGTAATATAAACTGGTCATCCATTTGACACAATCTCAGTCTTTAACAGGCCTCTATCGAATCCGCTACAAACCCAGAACGATTGCTAACAAGTCATCGTTCATGGATATACTTATTAGTGATGCTATCGAGTTATATTTCAGTAAAGTCTTCATGCAAAGTTTTTGTAAAGGAAGTAACGAAGGCAGATTATCAAAAGTGGAAGACAAATTTCCGTGGATTTTTCCACCATTACATTTTCTTATCTGTTTTATCATGTAGTGTGGGGCAAAGGGCAGTACAAAGTAAGGCAAGATAACACAAGGTCCCAACGACCAATGGCAAGGTTACCTGTTGGAGAACAACAAAAAATACCCTCTAATTCTTTATCTCTACAGGTCAAAACAAGAAGATAGATTTATTTGTAAATATCATACGCACGAGAGGAGAGACAGGCAAATGGATTTAGCTGCTCGTGAGAGAGAGAGAGAGAGAGAGAGAGAGAGAGAGAGAGAGAGAGAGAGAGAGAGAGAGAGAGAGAGAGAGAATATAAAGGGAAGGCTTTACCCCGGAATAATGGCATAGTGGGTTTCTTGCCAGACACGAACCCTCCCTCAATCTCCCTTATGCATGGCTGCCGTGAGAGATGTTGACGCTGTCTGAGAGAGAGAGAGAGAGAGAGAGAGAGAGAGAGAGAGAGAGAGAGAGAGAGAGAGAGAGAGAGAGAGAGAAGTGGGGGAGAGATGTACAATGTAAACAAGGAAATAAAACAGAGTAAATAAGTATACAGATATGTGTATGTGTGTGTGTGTGTGTGTGTGTGTGTGTGTGTGTGTGTGTGTGTGCGTGTGTGTATGTGTGTCTGTGTGTCTGTGTGTGTGTGTATGTGTGTGTGTGTGTGTGTGAATACTAATAGTGTGTGACGAGGAGAGTGTCTTACACTCATGTTTCTCCGTGTCTTAACCATGTATACATACAACATTTTCTCTCTTATGTGCACACACACACACACACACACACACACACACACGCACACACACGCACACACACACACACACACACACACACACACACACACACACTCACACACACACACACACACACACACGCACACACACACACACTTAATCAATGCAAATGACAGGGAGATATACAAGAGAAAGTAGTAGGAAAAAAAGATGAAGATGCAGGAGCTTTTCTGAAAAAGAGGGCAAATAGTAGATGGGGGTGTGGGAGATCGGCGTCGTAAAGCAAGATAGAACAAAACAATATTTGGGGGAAGGAGGTCAATAGTGTGAGATCCAATGGAAGAATCTGATCTTTTAAGCAACTCATTTATTAATGTCGCGATTTCGTTAAACTCACCTATCTTATCTTCAGGTGCCATGTATGTCACTACGTTTATAAACTTAAGGACCACATCTACTAGTTCATATTTCCTATGGCTTATTCTATTAATTAGTTTCCTTCAGATTTACCATTTGCGTAGAGTGAAACACCATCGTGTTTCAGTTTTACCTTCGTCTGCTGAGATGTGTGTCATAATCCTCAAAATATGCTTCATGATGAACTATTTCATTCGGTTGCATTTCTGTATTGTTGGTTTGCAGTATACAGTATACATGAAGGAACCTCCATGGTGTAACGGTAAGCGTTCTTTGTCGTGACGCATTCACGGGCCGCCCAGGGTCGAGCACATAAGTTCGAAATATGATTGCGGCAATCGGTTCACAGCTGTTCATACACCCTTAGGGGTTGGCCGATGAAATGGGTATCTGGTTCATGCTAGGATATATATATATATATATATATATATATATATATATATATATATATATATATTATGATACTTTGTCGCTGTCTCCCGCGTTACCTAGCTAGCGCAAGGAAACAGACGAAAGAGTGGCCCAACCCACCCACATACACATGTATATACATACACGTCCACATGTATACACATGTACATAATACATACTTACTGCCTTTATTCATTCCCGTCGCCACCCCGCCACACATATAATGACAACCCCCTCCTCCTGCATGCGCGCGAGGTATCGCTGAGAAAAGACAACAAAGGCCACAATCGTTCACACTCAGTCTCTAGCTGTCATTTATAATGCACCGAAACCACATCTCCCTTTCCACATCTAGGCCCCACAAAACTTTCCATGGTTTTCCCCAGACGCTTCACATGCCCTGGTTCAGTCCACTGACAGCAGGTCGACCCTGGTATACCACATCGTTCCAATTCACTCTATTCCTTGCATGCCTTTCATCTTCCTGCATGTTTAGGCCCCGATCGCTCAAAATCTTTTTCACTCCATCTTTCCACCTCCAGTTTGGTCTCTCACTTCTCGTTCCCTCCACCTCTGACATATATCCTCTTCGTCAATCTTTCCTCACTCATTCTTTCCATGTGACCAAACCATTTCAAAACGCCCTCTTCTGCTCTCTCAACCACACTCATTTTATTACCACACATCTCTCTTATCCTTTCATTACTTACTCGATCAAACCACTTCACACCACATTTTGTCCTCAAACATCTCATTTCCAACACATCCACCCTCCTCCGCACAACCCTATCTATAGCCTACGCCTCGCAACCATAAAAAATTGTTGGAACCACTATCCCTTCTAACATACTCATTTTTGCTTTCTGAGATAATGTTCTCGCCTTCCACACATTTTTCAACGCTCCCAGAATTTTCGCCCCCTCCCCACCCTGTGACTCACTCTAGCTTCCATGGTAACCTCTTTCCGCTGCCAATTCCACTCCCAGATATCTAAAACACTTCTCTTTCTCCAGTTTTTCTCCATTCAAACTTACCTCCCAATTGACTTGTCCCTCAATCCTACTATACCTAATAACCTTGCTCTTATTCACATTTACTCTCAGCTTTCTTCTTTCACACACTTTACCAAACTCAGTCACCAGCTTCTGCAGTTTCTCATCCGAATCATCCACCAGCACTGTATCATCAGCGAATAACTACTGACTCACTTTCCAAGCTCTCTCACCCACAACAGACTGCATACTTGCCCCTCTCTCCAAAACTCTTTAATTCACCTCCCTAATAACCCCATCCATAAACAAATTAAACAACCATGGAGACGTCACGCACCCCTGCCGCAAACCGACATTCACTGAAAACCAATCACTTTCCTCTCTTCCTACTCGTACACATGCCTTACATCCTCGAAAAAACTTTTTACTGCTTCTAACAATTTGTTTCCCACACCATATATTTTCAATACCTTCCACAGAGCATCTCTATCAACTCTATCATATACTTTCTCCAGATCCATAAATGCTACATACAAATTCGTTTGCTTTTCTAAGTATTTCTCACATACATTCTTCAAAGCAAACACCTTATCCACACATCCTCTACACTTCTGTAACCACACTGTTCTTCCCCAGTCTGATGCTCTTTACATGCCTTCACCCTCTCAAACAATATCCTCCCATATACTTTCCCAGGAATACTCAACAAACTTATACCTCTGTAATTTGAGCACTCACCTTTATCCCCTTTGCCTTTGTACAATGGCACTATTCATGCATTCCGCCAATCCTCAGGCACCTCACCATATATATAGCGTTCATGAGATGGCCTTGATTAGGGTGTTGCCCGTGCCGTCTTAGCTAATATATAAGAATCATAATTATAAATCTATTAAAGTAACGGCCTTCAAGCTTAGGGTTCTCAGGTATTAAGCTTTGTATATTCATATGAATCAATTTTCCGGTTTTTTTTATACCTTTATATCTGATTTCTTTAGATGCGTTACAATATCATTTTTGGTATGCTTTCTTCACTCGAATTCTTTTCGGCTATTTTGCCTTTTCCGTTGACATTTCGGCGAAATATGTTATTTGGAGTGACTCTTCTACATCTAGTCTTACGTGGGTCTTGCTCTGTTTTATCAGTTGGGTTAACTGCTTGTCATTCTCCTCATTGTTTATTTCACCCATTCTATGTTTTCTTTGGTCCCCTCTCTGTCTGCAGTTATCACATGTTCTCCATATTCAGTTTTCATCGGGTCTTTGATTTAGTCTTTGGTTCCCTCTTTATGTCCGTTTATGGTCTTCATATCATCTGATTTTCTTGAATGTTTATTTGCCAAATGCTGTCTTGGTTTCGTATTTCTCTCAGTTCTAGCTCTTTAACCCACTACACCCCATTTACACGGATGATAGTTGTTAAACATCTGGCTTCTAGAACTTACAGTTATCCTATTTTCTATGACCTCCTGGATGTCTGGCATCATAATAAACCATTCTGTTTCACGGTAACAGTTGTTCATATATTTCTTTACACGTATGCCATATTTACTTCTCCCCTCTAGATAGTCATATGTTTTTTTCATTTCTTGTTTAGCTGTCTCTAATTATTCGTTATAGTCCCTCTTTCTCTGGATTATCTTTTGTTTCTTGGTATTCATGATCCGACATTTTCGCCCGTAACTCTTGTTAAGCATCATTATTTTCATGTTTCTCCGATGATCTTTCATATCTTAACCTTTTGCTACCTTCTCAAATTCACTTTCTTCATTGTTATCAATGTCAGTTTTGTTTACATATGTCACACAATAAGACAAGCAGAGACTTTTATTTGTCATATTTATCAGATATGTGACAATCGTGCATATCTAGACCACATTCCAAGCATTCATTTGTGAGATCTGTGATATGCTCTGCCTTATACAATTTACTACATGATTTACATTTAATTGCAAGGCAATTTTGAGTCTTTGGGATCAGAATTTCACACAGTTACAATGGTTATTGTTATCCTTATCATTAGCTCATTAATATTAACCATATCATAATCATTATTATCATTACTATCATCATTACTAGGGTTGTGTATGCTATTTTTTCGTCCAAACAATTTTCTTGTATATACTTATTTCTCTCATCAAGCTTTTTGGTATATATTTTTTTTGTATGCTCAGCTGTCTCTTTGAATTCCAGTATATAACACTTGACCAACTTGTTCTACCTGGTTGCCCTTAGGTACGTTTGCTGGGAACATGATAACATCAATATTAATTTCTCATAGATGGCTGCTGGATAACCCCAAGCTTACATGAATATTTACAAATGTCTTGGGTGTTGGAGTATCACATGCTACCGTATTCATATATACGTCTTGATACGAATCAAATTATTTTTCTTGCTAATAGCGTCTTGTTGACCTAGGGTTACCACAGTCATTAAAACTTTTATAAAACAAAACTTTTGAATGTTTCTTTCATTTCCATTTGGAATATATGGCTATAGGTATTCCTACTAAGGACACTTGATTTGTGGTACTCTGACATTTGTAGTCTTTTTCTTTACACGTAAAAACTGTTGTATATGCTTTCGTATATTAAGCGCTTCTCATCGTTTTCTCTCGTTGTATAGTTTTCTTTATGATTAATTTTACTATAGTCATTCACTCCAGGGATAACGTTATTTCCTGTTCTATTGGTTAGAAGAAAGTATTGGAGTCATATCATATCTGATGTTATACGAGATTAACTTTCGTTTTTCTCTTTTTTGTGTGTGTGTGGAGATTTCATATGACTTTTCAGCGGCGGCGAGAGAGAGAGAGAGAGAGAGAGAGAGAGAGAGAGAGAGAGAGAGAGAGAGAGAGAGAGAGAGAGAGTGTGTGTTTCACGATCTCATTCTTCTCGTCCTAGTGTCCAGTCTGTATCGTACATGATATGGTGACATTAGGCCTTTCATGGAATTCCTCTAATTGACGAGACGACGAAATACGAGACATAAGATAGACAGGCAGCCAGAGAGACGTAGAGGACAGCTAGTGTGGTAGTTGACCTAACAGGGTCAAAGAGACAAACAGAAAGACATGCGAACTGAGACATCGTGTCGTAGACGGACACACACAGAGAGACAGACGAACACAGCACTGAGGATGGGACACAAAATAGGAAGGCCTCGTTGTTACTATTCCTTAGCAGGAAAGAAGCTTTAGGAATCTATTAATTCACTTTGTGCCTAGCCTGTCAAAGGCCGCCTCATGTGAAATGAGAGACACAAATTGTCTGCTAACAATTATTAGAACCACATTTGAATATATGGATAAGGAAATGTTGCTAAGCTATTCGCAACCTAGACCAAAATTGGATTGTGCTTCTCTGTGTTGGTCACTACACCTTAAGAAGCACAAAGGTCTGTCTGATTAGGAGGGGGTCCCTAGGAAAGTATCTAGACTGTATTTACAGAAAATAGATTTATCTCACCACTTTTGGTGCGAAACAATAAGACACTACGTGCGAAGGATTTTGAGAACTGACCATTGAGTCTGGCCTCATATTGGTAGCCCATCTTTTATCATATTGTAATATGACGATTGCTAACGATATTTCCCGTCATTTGCAATAATAAATGTTCTTTTGATTTCATATTTCGATGGAAGTAACCATAATTTGGAGCTACCGTAATCATTCGGAAATGAGTCTCATGTGTACGCTTGCCAACCCTGCCGAGATAACACGAATGGTATTCATTATTTCGAAATTCATCGAACCCATAAGTGGAAGTACTAATTTTTGCCATTTGCAATTGAATTAAGGGAGCTGAGCCACAATTAGAGCTGAGGACTACTAATATGTCCACACTTGAGGAGAGAAGAGAGAGGCGTGACCTGGTTACAACCTTCAAGTTTTTAAATCAGTTGGACAACGTCGACAATGATCAGCTTTTCATGATATACAAAACCAGAATAAACAGAAGCAGTGACAATAAGCTAGGCAAGAACTTGTATTCATAATGGACGTCGGGGAATATTGTTTTAGTGTATGGGTGGTGGACTGTTGGGATAGACTAATTACGAAAATTGGGAATGCTAGCAATATGCAGGTGTTTAAAAAGCTACTTAATGGTATAGAAAGTTCAAGAGATGGGGGCCCCTCACCAGTATAGCAGCCTATCCCCGTCCAGTACAAATAGCTAACTACACATCCATAGTCAACTAGGGTGCAAACAGCCATCAAATCAGTCAATCAGAATATTACACACAGGCAAGTGTTAGCACAGCCACACAGCCAGGCAGGAGCATACAGCCGCACAGGTACAAGAAAACAGACCATCTGTCATACATAAATTTCCTCATTTAGGACGAGGATACGACCCTTCATCACGACGGTACGACCCTTGAGTATGATGTTACGACCCTTGGGTATTATGGCGTGGCCTTCGAGGTGGTTACTGAGGGTCAGGTCAAATGCCAGGCCATCGTACCAAAGGGTCATAACCTTTGGGTCAAGAGGTCGTATGAAAGGGTCAGCGCGCTGGAGCTTTTACAGTATTTATCTACTTGACCTAAGTCCTCTGTCTGTGCCTCTCCTCCTCCCAACGGGCCTCCCTAGGCGTGGCTATCGCCCAGGTGGCCACAATGAGACCTGGATGTCGAGCGGGCAAGACAAATGGCCTCTATATCCAGGTTATCAGGACTATCACCTCAGCACTACCAGACACTGAGTACACTGTTCCAGCACCGGCCTCTGAGTACATTGCCCCGACACCAGCCGCTGAGTACACTGCTCAGATGCACCCGTACACACGAAACTCAGCACGACCCCAGTCCTTGGAGATGTATGAGACAATATTCTACTACTACTACTACTACTACTACTACTACTACTACTACTACTACTACTACTACTACTACTACTACTACTACTACTACTACTACTACTACTACTACTACTACTACTACTACTACTACTACTACTACTACTACTACTACTACTACTACTACTACTACTACTACTACTACTACTACTACTACTACTACTACTACTACTACTACTACTACTACTACTACTACTACTACTACTACTACTACTACTACTACTACTACTACTACTACTACTACTACTACTACTACTACTACTACTACTACTACTACTACTACTACTACTACTACTACTACTACTACTACTACTACTACTACTACTACTACTACTACTACTACTAC
>NC_092225.1:61195107-61237607 GCF_036320965.1 Panulirus ornatus
TAAGAAATCCCATGGTCGAATTATATATATAAACTAAATGAATCCCCGGAGCGAGTTATACTTATAAACTGGTGGTTTTTCCTGTACGAATTATATATATATGAATTAGTGGACTCCCCTCGTCGAAGTAAACATGTAAACCAATGGTCTTCCTTGGATAGATCAAACATAAACGAGGGAACTCCGTTGAATGATTCATGCCTATAAACCAGCGAGTTTCGTTTGGCGATTTATACATAGAAACCGGTGGTCCCTCTTTTCTCATCCAACCCATTACTTCAAAGTGATTACACAGTATCAAGCATCAGGCCAAAGAGGCATAACCCACCACACAAACCAAGATTGCGGATTCAGTCTTAAACGAATGGTTTCGAACGGTTGTATTAGGCAAATAGTAGATCTGTCGCAAGGAAATGTTGTGCACAGGGATTTCCTTTAAATCTCTTTGATATGAGGAGACATCGGCCTCCAGATGGCCACTAGTGGTGTGATCTCGTAATATGAGGAGATCCTGGCCTCCAGATGGCCAGTAGCCAAATGATATTGTAATTTGAGGAGATTCTGGCATCCAAATGGCTATTAACCAAATCACCTCTTAATTTGAGGAGATCCTGGCCTTCAGATGGCCACGAGCAACATAAGGTGCGAGGCCTAAGATAACCACTAGCAAAGTGATCTTTTAATCTGGAGGATCCTGACCAGCCGATGACCTCATGCATGGTGATCCTGTGATCTGAAGAGATGGTAGCCTCCAGATGGCCACTAGCAAAGTGATCATATGATTTGGGGAGATGGTAGCCTCCAGATGGCCACTAGCAAAGTGATCATATGATTTGGGGAGATGGTAGACTCCAGATGGCCACTGGCCTTGCTGAGAAAAGGAATATTCTTTTGAGGACACACTGATTTATTAACCCTTGAACCTGATATGATCATACCTCTTGAGTATGATGATTCGTATCCTCGATTGCAATGGTATGATTCTGAATCCTATCAATCTTACCATCAAGTATGATGAGGTACCCCTTAGACTTACTGTGACATGTTCTCGACCATAGTACCTTACCTCTTTAGCACAATGTTGTAACGCTTTTAGTATGGTTTATCTAGCTCTTTGAGCAGCACTGGTTCGATCCTCGAGCACGACTGTGTGACCCTAGGGCACGACTGTGTGACCCCTGAGCACGAGTGTGTGACCCTTGAGCACGGACCTCGAGCACGACTGTGTGACCCTTGGGCACGACTGTGTGACCCTTGGGCACGACTCTGTGACCCTTGAGCACGACTCTGTGACCTTTGAGCACGACCCTCGAACAAGACTGTGTGACCCTTGAGCACGACGGTATAACAGTGAGGGTTGATGGCCTCTGACCAAATCCTTAAAAGCCAGATAAGAAAACAGAGTACCCTACTGAAAGGGGTCGTACCCTCGTGCTAAAGGAATTAACCAGGCAATTTGGCTGAATTACATGAGTAGAATAACATCACCTCTTCATCTCGTTAATGGAACCCCCTTCACGAAAAGGTAGAGGGTGTTCCCAAGACCATTAACAATAGCCAAGGTACACCTCACTACCACTCATTAAGACACCTGACACCCTCAGACAGCCTTGAAGGTGAGGAAGAATAACTAGACCACGTACTAACTGTCGTCTCCAGTACTAACAACCAATTAGTGAAGAATCACTCGGCTCCATCCCATCCCATGGAGCCGATGCGTTAAAGTCGTAAATCCCCCCCCCCCCCCCCCCCCCCCCCGCCTCACTCACACACACACACACACACACACACACACACACACAAACGGGGTGGAAGTCGTCTCCTTGGAGTGATAGATTACGCAAGAACAACCACATACTCCTAGGGAATGCCGATGATGCAACCGAAAAAGCTGAGAGCTAGAGAGAGAGAGAGAGAGAGAGAGAGAGAGAGAGAGAGAGAGAGAGAGAGAGAGAGAGAGCGCTAATTCCATTAGGAATACATATAAAACTCTCTGACCCAGTAATCACACTTTATGCATTACAAATCACTTTTACGTTATCAGAGGTGAGAGCTAAAGCGAATGATAGCTTTTATCATATGCATAAGCGGCCATCAGAGACAGCGTTCGGAGGGGCTGTGGTCGGGAGGCCCGGCCTGGCACTCTCACCTTTATGGTCGCCAGCGATCTCGTCCCCAAGAGCTGTAGATGCCAAGATACAAGGGGGTTCGTGAGAGGAATACCCAACGAGACCCACTGGCTGGGTCTCGTGGGTTACGTTCTCGGCTGGTGTTCGGGGCGCCCGCTTGTTTATCCCGGCCGACGGGGGTATGGCTGGAGATAAAGATGGCGGCGTGTGTGTTTACGGTTTTATTTACGAGGCACTGAGAGGATTTTCAGCACCATGTTATCCGTCTTCATTATTTTCTAAAAAAAAAAAAAAGAATCTAGATAAAGGGTAAGAAATATAATCAGTTACGTTACGTTACATTATTGCTAGTTACAGGGTATTGAGTATACGCTGTTTTACGTTACGTTACGTTATTTCTGAATACAGGGTATGGAATGTACGCTTTTATCATGTTACAATATGGGAAACTAACGTCAAGAAACTATGTAACCTTATCACGAGATATGTGTGGATTCATCAGGAATTCATTAGGTCTTAAAGTCATCGTCGAGACCTCACACCACTTTCCTCTTCTCTGTCTCAGGTCCTTCAACGAATAACCCAGATTTTCGGCCAAGATCTCTTTTGTGCAAGATGCCTCAGACCCCCGACGCGATTCTGGCCTCGAATACCCGGTAATCCTCGTTGTCTCCCGTTTTGACTTATGGCGTGAGACGGGGAAAGTGTAAATCATCTTCCTTGGTAATACATTAACGCTGAATGAATAACCACATATATAATTAATGCCCCCGTCTATCCCAGGCCATAAAACATCCTTGAGTGTCAGCTGTCGGCAAACGCTGCGGGGCCTGATCCCCACCTGCATTGTCCTGACCCGCGTGTGGGAGCAGACAGGAACAGCTGGAGTCCAGCAGAAACAGCTGGTCCTTGGGAGGAGGAGGAGGAGGAGGTGGTGGTTCTTGAATGGGGAAATACCTCACCGCCTGAAGGGACAGGTGGGAGGAACGTCTAATGTGATTGTCCGCTAGTTAGGTTGATGGTCGGGAAGGACAACCAAGTTGCCAAGGGAGGACATTAGGTTGCCATAAAACAGCTGATCATTCGTAGAGGTGCGGATGATATCTTGAGTTTACATGTGATCGCTAAGAGATCAAGAGATTTCTCGCATGTGATCGCTAAGAGATCAAGAGATTTCTCGCATGTGATCGCTAAGAGATCAAGAGATTTCTCGCATGTGATCGCTAAGAGATCAAGAGATTTCTCGAAGAGAGAGGATCTTACAGGCAAGAAAAGGAAGAATCATAGTTCATCTGGAGGAGTGACATGGAGGAGCAGTCAATTGACCCCAACGACATAATCACATGATTCTTCGCAGAACACCAGATCTGTCACGGCAACGACTGACAGTTGTAGGGGAAGCATGTTCTCCGACTAATGAGACGACTCGTTGTTCAGCTTCATAACTACCAATCCGGGCGACGAGCTTGTTTCGTTGCTTTTCGCGAAGGTTCCTTGATATAACAGAAGATAGATATACGCCTGTAATGCTGAATATAGATATATTAGAAGATAGTTATACGCTTGCAAGGCAGAGGCAATAACGATATAGCACTTTAAGATTATAGATATAGCCTATAGCTGGTTTGTCTGGTTGTTCGAGCTTTAGTCCTATCAACTACTAGGGTCATTAGCGCCATCATCGTCATACTACCACATCCACCAACCGGAAAATCTTGTAATAACTAAAGAAGGTTCTAGGTTTGATTATAAGACCACATACACATTCACTACATAGTCGTCAAGAGCATTATCATATGTTATTATCATGCTGTATGAGTCCAATCGTATACATATATACTTTTTCATCTATGCCGTTTCATATAAGCGTTTTATTTCATATGAAAATTATATCTTCTGTTGCTCGTTCAATTTGTTGTCTTTTATATTACCATAATTAACTGTTTTTAATTACCTATTACGGGGGGAGGTTTTGCACTCGTGGGTCCCCACCTTCTGCATCACTTTACACCGTCCAGTTGATTATCAAATCTTTGTCAGCAGCTGACGTTCACTGTCTCCTTACTCGGATCATTGTAACCATCCACCAGCCTAACACTAAACCAGTATTTCTTTACATCCTTCTTGACCAGCCTCTTGCTCACCTCCCGATCGTGTGTGTATGTTTGCGTGTGTGTGTGTGTGTGTGGGTGTGTGTGTGTGTGTATGCGTGTGTACGTGTGTAATTACTATCTGTGTGTGTTGCCCCGCCTTTTAACCTTGCGTATATGTACCATATCTTTGCTCCTTTGTATCTATGCTCACACACACACACACACACACACACACACACACACACACACACACACACACACACACACACACCTGGATAAGCCAGGTATGAATTCATCGACCTGCGCTAAGTGGAGGATGAGCACCGGTTGGATATTGGTCAACTACGTGTGTGTGTGTGTGTTTTCATCTATGAATACCCAAGGACCAATTTCTGTGAAAGAGCTTTATCGTTACTCAGGACCTCATGAGGGCTACGCTACTTCCAGTAGCAGGGAAACGTAAGCTCTTCTCGAGTAAGAATTTCTTTGACGAAAACTGTGCCTCCAGCGAGAAAGCTTCGCCAAAGGTGATTTCTCACCTGCTGTGTAACCTCGAGCAGTCAGAGTCCGGTAACTCCCTCTCTCTCTCTCTCTCTCTCTCTCTCTCTCTCTCTCTCTCTCTCTCTCTCTCTCTCTCTCTCTCTCTCTCTCTCTTTATATATATATATATATATATATATATATATACCCTC
The DNA here is from genome assembly GCF_036320965.1 of Panulirus ornatus. Taxonomy (NCBI): domain Eukaryota; kingdom Metazoa; phylum Arthropoda; class Malacostraca; order Decapoda; family Palinuridae; genus Panulirus; species Panulirus ornatus. The sequence goes on from NC_092225.1 coordinate 61,200,022, forward strand.
TGTATACTGTTCATCTTCGGGAGGATGTTGATATTTGCCCTAGGGCGAACAGGAAGACTTCCACAGCCACCAGGGGGAATTACCCAGCACACACACACAATGGGACGTCACGCCGAGGTGCGACAGTGTGATCCTCCACAGTCCAGCGGCCGTAGAGGATGACAAGGTCGAGTCGTGGCCAGGTGGCAAGTTCCATTATACCACATCCGTACCATTGTGCACCCGTGGTGAACCATGCTGATTGTAGAACACTGTGTGATTCGTCTTCCTCCTTTACCACACCTACCCCCCGCTACCCTACAGACTGCTGCTCGAGACGGCAGACGCATGCAGCAACCTCCTGTCTATCTCTCTACCATGATGCGCTGTCTGTTCTGTCTCTCTGCCATGATGCGCTGTCTGTCCTGTCTCTCTGCCATGATGCACTGTCTGTCTATCTACTATGATGCACTGTCTGTCTCTCTGCCATGATGCACTGTCTGTCTATCTACCATGATGTACTGTCTGTATGTCATGATGCACTGTCTGTCTATCTACCATGATGCACTGTCTGTCTATCTGCCATGATGCACTGTCTGTCTATTTACCATGATGCACTGTTTGTCTATCTGTCATGATGCACTGTCTGTCTATTTACCATGATGCACTGTCTGTCTATCTACCATGATGCACTGTCTGTCTGTCCACCATGATGCACTGTCTGTCTATCTGTCATGATGCACTGTCTGTCTATCTGCCATGATGCACTGTCTGTCTATCTGCCATGATGCACTGTCTGTCTATCTACCATGATGCACTGTCTGTCTGTCCACCATGATGCACTATCTGTCTATCTGCCATGATGCACTGTCTGTCTGTCCACCATGATGCACTATCTGTCTATCTACCATGATGCACTGTCTGTCTGTCCACCATGATGCACTATCTGTCTATCTGCCATGATGCACTGTCTGTCTATCTGCCATGATGCACTGTCTGTCTATCTGCCATGATGCACTGTCTGTCTATCTGCCATGATGCACTATCTGTCTATCTGCCATGATGCACTGTTTGTCTATCTACCATGATGCACGTCGAATGTACTTGGTGTTATAGAGATCCCTATGTTACGTGCACCTACCTATCTTCCTGGCTTGGGATTTCCTTTAGTTTCTTCGCACGAGACCCACGCAGCGCTCAGGTAACCAACCAAGTCTACTAGACGGGACCACGGGGCAAATTGACCCGTAAGTGTTCAGTGTCTTCACTGCAACAGTTGTGCCGTGTTAAGATGCATAATAAACTTAGAGAGAATCCCCTCATGTCACTCTTTAAGAACAGGTGACACAGGCAGAATGGCAATCTATTACAGTGGACTGTTCAGGTTTATTCAGTGACTATATAGGCAGTAGTTAGGGTGCAGGAATGGATGACCATGTGAACCAGAGGAGTGGAACGAAGTGGAATGGGAGGAATGAAGGAATAAAAGAGACGGCGTTTAGTGGAAGCAATGTTATCGTTGAGGGATTGTAGGAATATTTTTGTTTGAGGAGTGGAAGCGTTTTTGTGGGAGGAATGGTTTTGTTGGAGGAGTGGTATATTCTTTTCAAGGATTGGCGGAATGATTTTGTTGGAGAAGTGGTATATTCTTTTCAAGGATTATCGGAATGATTTTGTTGGAGGAATGAAGAATGTTTTTGTTACAGGATGGAAACATTTTTTCTTGGTGGACCATGAGTAATTTGCTTCAGGAATGCTTGACTAATTCATTTCATACCCGTGTCTTTGCCGGTAATAGTAGGCTTAGATGAGGAAATGAAGATCAAGGAAGGAACTGAGGATAACAGCAACATCATGGAGGTGAACGGTAGATCTTCATGCTGGCAGTGATGGCTCACAAAGCTAGGCAAGCTTGGGTTCAAAGTAAAAGCCAGGCAAGTTGGGGTCCAGGGTAGAGGTCAGAAATGCTGGGGTCCATGGTTAGAGGTCAGGTATGCTGGGGTCCAGGGCAGATGCCGGGTATGCTGGTGTCAAGGGTAGAAGCCAGGCAAGTTGGAGTCCAAGGCAGACGTCTTGTTAGCAGGGGTCGAGGGTAGGAACCAGGTATGCTGGGGTCCTGGGTAGAAGCGAAGTAAGCCGAGGTCCTGGGAAGAAGCCAAACAACCTATAGTGCAGGGTAGAAGTCAGGTATGTTTGGGTCTAGGGTAGAATCCAGGTATGCTAGGGTCCGGACTAAACGCTGGGTAAGATGGGGTCTAGGATAGAGGCTAGGCAAAGTGGGGCCCATGATAAGAACCTAGGCAGCTTGGCTGATTATGATTAGAACTGGGGTGATGATAGCTCCATTTGTAGCTGAAGAATTGAACTTGAAAAAACGATCTTGTGATAACAGAGATAACATGAGATAAAGAAGAATGGCTTCTTTTCAAACAAATTACCAGGAAAGGTAAGATTCATTACAATCTTTCCTCTGTTCATTGAGTATTCCTGAACAGTCTCAACAGTTGAAAAAAAAAAATAAAGAAAAATAAAAAGGTCAAACTGAGGCTAGTCACCAGTGTGTCTGTCATTGTCTTGGCTCTATGGAGACTTGTTCATGACAGAAACATTAGCACATTTACCGTGAATGTACGACCCTTTACCACTACATTACGACCTTTGAGCACGACGGTACACCCCATTAGTGCGACGTTACGAACCACTGAGCACAACGTATGACCTCTAAAACATTACGCTACGGCCTTGAAGTACAACGGTGGGATCCCTTGAGCACGGCGGTAAACCCTCTTTGTGCAATGTTTCGAACCTTTGATCACGACAATACGACCCTTGAGTATGATGGTCAAGCCTTTCATACGATCGACAAGGGCTCAGGCCTTGGGCCAGACCAGTGTATCCACAGAATGTATTGTCGTGTTCAAGGGTCGTGACTCGTATTCATTTGGTTTTAGCGTCCTCCTGACTGAGGAGGTTAAGGTGTTGAAGAACTTGTATGACACTATACCAGTCCAGGAGTCTTTGTGACGTTCACATTCATCTCCTCTGGAAGTGTATTATCATTAAGCAATACGATTTTGGATTCCTCGTTAACGGATCCATCTTCATCAATTCTCATTGCACAGAAAAAAAAGTACAAGAAAGAAAATAGCTTTATATATGAATGAGGGACCCTAAGAAATTGCTATATCACGGTACTCATTCAAAGTTACGAGTAGAAAAATGGGTGTATACGTTAACAGAAAAAGTTACTCTGACAGAGAATATTGATCGGTTTAAGATTCGGCAGCTTTTTATACGGCAAAATATTTACACACACACAGAAAAAGGTTGAAATTATGGTCAGTGCACTAAGTAACGGTGTACCTCTTAGCTTTGCCGACCGTGATGCGTTCATGGGACGCCCGGATTCGAGCGTGTGGGTTCGAATCCTGATTGCGGCAGTCGGTCCACAGTCAATTCACCTGTTCATCCTGCCCTAGGAGTTGGTCGATAAATTGCGTACCTGGATGAGGCTAGGAGAAAAGGCCACATCAAGGCCAGGCGTTGATTACAATATAGAAAGGATTATAGAAGGAAAAAAAAGAGACATGGGAAAGCATTCACGAATTTTGGAGAAAGTGGAAAACCTGTCTTTTAGCATGTGTCGGCAGAGACATGAGAGGGTAGAGGGTTCAGAACCTTCGAGTTGTAGGAAAGGATACACTTATCAAACCGGACTTCCTGCATATATATATATATATATATATATATATATATATATATATATATATATATATATATATATATATATATAATATATATTTATCCCTGGGGATAGGGGATTAAGAATACTTCCCACGTATTCCCTGCGTGTCGTAGAAGGCGACTAAAAGGGGAGGGAGCGGGGGGCTGGAAATCCTCCCCTCTCGTTTTTTTTTTTTTTTAATTTTCCAAAAGAAGGAACAGAGGGGGCCAGGTGAGGATATTCCAAAAAAGGCCCAGTCCTCTGTTCTTAACGCTACCTCGCTAACGCGGGAAATGGCGAATAGTTTGAAAAAAAAAAAAAAAATATATATATATATTATTTCATCTTATATAATTATACTTTGTCAATGTCTCCCGGGTTACCGAGGTAGCGCAAGGAAACAGACGAAAGAATGGCCCAACTCACCTACATACACATGTGTATACATACACGTCTTCACACGCACATATACACACCTATACATCTCAACGTATACATATATATTTATATATATGTATATATATATACACACAGACATATACATATATACACATGTACATAATTCATACTGTCTGCCTTCATTCATTCTCGTCGCCACCCCGCCACACATGAAATGAAAACCCACTCCCCCCGCATGTGCGCGGGGTAGCGCTAGGAAAAGACAACAAAGGCTACATACGTTCACACTCAGTCTCTAGCTGTCATGTACAAGGCACCGAAACCACAGCTCCCTTTCCACATCCAGGCCCAACAAAACTTTCCATGGTTTACCCCAGACGCTTCACATGCCCTGGTTCAATCCATTGACAGCACGTCGACCCCGGTATACCACATCGCTCCAATTCACTCTATTCCTTGCGCGCCTTTCACGCTCCTGCATGTTCAGGCCCCGATCACTCAAAATCTTTTTTACTCCATCTTTCCACCTCCAATTTGGTCTCCCACTTCTCTTCGTTCCCTCCACCTCTGACACATATATCCTCTTTGTCAATCTTTCCTCACTCATTCTCTCCATGTGACCAAACCATTTCAAAACACCCTCTTCTGCTCTCTCAACCACACTATATAACACAGGTCAGTGTGAAGTTAATCAGGCAGAATTGGCTAGCCGGGTCTTAATAGGATCCCTTTATATACCAGATTGGCACGCCAGGTCACAACAGTGTAGCCAGGCTGAAACCTCTTACATACCAAAGCTGATATGATTTGATCACAGTGAGAATGAAAGTCGCTATAGGAAATATTTATGTTTTGATCGTAAGTTTTGAGAGATTCTGTTATCTTCTCTTTAACACAGGTGAAGTTAGATCTCCTTTAGTGAGAAATATAACAGAATCTCGTATAATTTTTAAACTTCACTATATATATATATATATATATATATATATATATATATATATATATATATATATATATATATATATATGTGTGTGTGTATATATATATATATATATATATATATATATATATATATATATATATATATATATATATATATATATATAATCTTTAATGAGATGGCCTTCATCAGAGCATTCAGTTGCCTGTTCCGTCTCAGCTAACGTGAAAAAAAAGAGAGGCTGTCACGAGTTGATCATATGTATACTGTAATGACACTCAGGACGATAATACAAGACAGGCGATGAATAAAGGAGAAAAAAAAATCGATATAAGGAGGGAATAAGAGAGAGAGAGAGAGAGAGAGAGAGAGAGAGAGAGAGAGAGAGAGAGAGAGAGAGAGAGAGAGCCACTTCATCTTGAACCACAGATTAAACTGATCCCCAGACCTTCCCCCTGTGGCGTTTGCACTCCCAGTTTTTATGCCGTATACTTAACATTATTGTTAAGATCGAAAACATCCGGATGACCTAGAGCGACCACTGGCTGGAATCCGGGTTAAACAACTGATCATCATTTAACTAGAGGGATTACCATTTAGAATCCGGTTACCAAGGTGTCACCAACCGGAGCTTTGGCCACACGGAAATCCCATGTTGAGTTCACTCTTGAAAATTACCCGCCACGTTGGCCGTTTTTTTTTTTTGTCTATGTTCTCTGTGCTTCTTGAAAGAACAAAGGGACGATAGTGACGTTAAGTATAAGTAAGGTCGTCATAGATGTCAGAAATCCGACAAAAGTAATGTGGAAAACATTATATTAAACGATGATGATAACATTACCTCAGGACTCCTTTCACTTTGGGTCCTGGCATTAACTGAGGACCCCCATTCCCAAGGGGCTACTGCAGTTCAAGACTACGCAACACTCAGTAGCATGGAAAGGATGGATTCCTTAGAAACGGAGAAGTTCTTTGACAAATCTTTACTCTGTTTACTCATTTGACGAAGATACAGCCTAAAGAACACAGACATACTTATGAGACACTACCTGAAACTCCGCCACAAAGCATCCTCTCTCCTTTACAGGAAAGCCATGAAAATCCTAAATAATATATGTCTAGGAATAACTACCTACCCACTCTTCACGTCTGACGATACAAGCAATGCAAATAAAAGTGGATGAGATTCTTTCGCTACAGGCCCTGATGACATGTTAAACTTTTACATGGAACACTTTGATTCTTTTGCAGTCCAAACACTTGCAAATATTTACAAACACTCTTAGCTATACAACAAAATCCCCAATACGTGTGGCAAATATTTACAAACACTCCTAGGTATACAACAAAATCCCCAACACGTGGAGACTTACCAGCTTAATATCAACCCGATAACCCTCCAAACCACCCAACCAACTCCCATCCGTCCTATACTATGACTGCCTTCAGTATCCAAACTCTGTGAAAAACTGATCCATAACAGAATCAAAGAAGCATCCATCCCTCACCTACACAACATGGCTTTAGACGCAGACACTCTCCACCACCACACTACACACTGACCTTACACAATATATCCTGGACGGCTTCATCCAACCACACCCCCCCCCCCCCCCAACCCTCCCACACAGAGCTAGAGCTAGTGAGAGTAGACATTGATAGATCATTCGGCCCTGTCTCTCGACACCTGAGAGCATCCTTGACAAAAATGGCAAAAAGTGGTTGACCAGTTTCACAGTCGGCCGCTGTGGCAGAGTTATTTATAATGACTACAACACTTAAACTCTACAGTGAAGCTCCTCGAGAAGCAATCAGTACCTTCTCTCTCTCCCTCTCTAGCCCCTTCGAACACGACCTCCCATTACGTCCAGCACACCACATGATTGTCCTTTCATACGCTGACGACCTCACAATCACAACACACTGACACCGAAATATCAACAACTAACATACAGCACTATAAAATACTACTGAAACAATATTCCAGTTGTATTTTGTAGCGCTGTCTGCATATCTACAAAATTCTTTAATCACATTTTCAACCCCAGACAAACACGAATCGAGCTCACCCACAGCCACCTTGAATGTACAGTTATTCTCACTGCACAAGAAGCATACTACTCTGGGGATTACACTGGACACATTGTATTCACACCCTAAGCAAAAGGCGTCAACACAAAAACAAAACACAAACTAAATGCACTCAGAACACTGCCTGGAATCAGATCTGGACCAAAAAATTCCTCTGTCATCTTTTATAAACAATTCATTCGCTCCACACTATAATACACTCCACCTGCTTGATCTTCCCACCTCTCACAAGCAAATAAAACAAAGCAGGCAAACCACGCAAGATTGTGCCCTCAGAACAATCACTGGCTGCCTAGCATCCACAAAACACTCGACACCTACACAGCGAAACAAAGATCCTCCCAGTACAGACCCACCTCAACAAACTCAGCAATCAACGCTAGATAAAAGCACTAGACTGCTCCTATCCAAACCACTCTAGAACTAACCACTAAGCCACAGTAGAAGAAAAGAAGCTTATCCCTACTTCACACTTCAGTAGCCTCCACTCACAGGTCCCACCTCCCACAACACATTGACAAACTGCGTACCACGAATCAACCCAACAACCAGTAAACAAACGTCCATCCAACTTAGTCTTAAATTCAGACCTCCAGACATACAGTCATTAGAAGCGACACTGCCCAGAACAGCACCAGTCACGCTTTTCCATCTACACTCTGATTATTACCGATCACTACAAAACTACAAATACCGCTTCACATACCCAAGAACCCTTTATACCCGCCATGCAGCTACCACAGCAAAGACACCGAGCACGTTCCACTCAGTTGACCAGCACTCTCTGCTTACGCACACAGCATTACACTTCATGACCTATGAGTCTGACAGAAGGACGTAGCCAGCTTCCTGAACGCTGCAGAAGACTTATGAATATTGAAGGGATCCTTCGGTGAGGAGATGCATTACGCATGACAGCTAGAGACTGAGTGTGAACGAATGTGGCCTTTTTTGTCTTTTCCTAGCGCTACCTCGCTTGGGGGTGGGGGGGAGGATGCTATTTCATGTGTGGCGGGGTGGCGACATTAATGGATGAAGACAGCCAGTATGAATATGCACATGTGTATATATGTATATGTCTGTGTATGTATGTATATGTTGAAATGTATAGGCATGTGTATGTGCGTGAGTGGGTGTTTATGTATATACATGTGTTTGTGGGTGGGTTGGGCCATTCTCTCGTCTGTTTCCTTGCGCTACCTTGCTGACGCTGGAGACGGCGATTAAGTACAATGAATAAATAAATAAATATATATATATATATATATATATATATATATATATATATATATATATATATATATATATATATATATATATATATAGATAGATAGATAGATAGATAGATAGATAGATAGATGGATGGATAGATAGACAGATAGATATCACTATTTCTATCAATGAATTACATAATTTTACTGTACCAGTAGGGAGCTTTACACACGTGGAAGCCCATCTCTAGTAACGTATTCCCCTATAACACAACTTTTCAATTTTCTGCATATAGTTTGCATTACTGTATCCTCGTGCAGTTCAGTCAATTCATTCACAGCTTTTGATATGAATAGCGTTTCTTTACGTCTTATTTTCTTAGAATTAAAAGTTTCCAGCTTAATTTCATGTTACGTCCTCTGGTTACTTTTTTCCCCACAGCTTTCCAAGAACTAACCGTTCTCTGTCTTCGTCATCCTTCTAGTCGAAGAGCTTAAAGGTTGCTATCGTCACCCTCACTCTTAGAGTTCTCTCTCTCTTAGTGGCCAAATTCATGACCATAAGCTTTTCCCTTTGTGTGTGTTCTTTTTATCATTTGCTTTACATTCATGTTGCCCCGTCTCTGAACCTTGTATGTTTGTACCCTGTACGTACTTCTGTGTACACACACACACACACACACACACACACACACACACACACAAGCTTAGGACAGCTATCCATTTATCGATTAGCCACAAGGGGAAGATGAACACCTGGGTTAGGTGTAGGCCGACTGCTGCGAAAAGAATTCGAACCCTTGCAGGCCCGATTCTTGGCGGGCGCGTGGTGATTCATGGTCGATAATATCAACTGTTTTTTTTTTTTTTTTTTTTTTTGTGTGTGTGTGTGTGTGTGCGCGCGCTTGGGGCATGTGTGTGTGTGTGTGTGTTTGTGTGTGTGTGTGTGTGTGTGTGTGCGCGCGCGCGCTTGGGGGTATGTGGAAATGTATGTACGTGCATGAGCGTATACGTATTGCGTACAAATAGGCGCAATTCTACATATGTGCTGAAGCTGTAGAAGTTACTGTAAGTGCTCATCTATATCTACTGTAGGCTTATTGGTAACGCAAATCCTTGTGTACGTATGTATAGTGCGTACACAAGACGTCTGATTATTTTCCCATATATTTCTCCAGTTGTCTCAACGTCTTAAGCAGGACTGTAAGGATCTTCCTTATGATATCAGAATCTTTGATCTGACCCATAAGGTCCTGGTCAAAGTTTAGCCAATCATAACAAGGGTGATACCTGCAAGTGAGGACAGGGTTCCACTCCCTCCTGACCCAGTGTGACACACGCAGGTGAGGGCTCTATTCGTCCTTACTCAATGGCACACCTGCAGGGGAAGGTTCCACCCGACATGACTCTGTGTCACACTTGCAGGTGAGGATTCCATACGTCCTGACACTAGTATGACCACCTGCATATGAGGGTTCCACTGATCTTGACCCAGTGTGACACCAGCAGGGGAGGGCTCCTGATCTTGACCCAGTGTGACACCAGCAGGGGAGGGCTCCTGATCTTGACCGAGTGTGACACCTGCATATGAGGGTTCCACTGATCTTGACCCAGTGTGACACCAGCAGGGGAGGGCTCTACCCATCTTTGACTAAGTGTGACATCTGCAGTGTGACGCCCGTCCTGACGCAGTGTAACACCTGCAGTAGAGGGTTCTACCCATCCTGATCCAGTGTAACACTTGCAAGGGAAGGATCCACCCGTCCTGATCCAGTGTATCCTTAACAGGGGTAGGAGGTGATGGGTTCCACCCGGTCTGTCACTTGCAGGGGTAAGGAGGGTGGGCTCCACCCAGTATAACATCGTGCGTACATAATTCGCACGTTTGAGGCGCAGCCTAAAGTGTTGTCTGGCCGAGCAGTGAGTCAGTGTGTTCCAGCGGCTAAAGATTTCCGTATAATCCATGACGTCCTCTCCTCCATCACCACCACCACACCTGGAGGGAGGAGGTCAAGTGCATCAGGTGGCCACAAGGTGACCATTACAATGCAGGCCTCACCTCGGGTTCCAAGGCAGGCAGGTTCCCTTCCGCACCTTTCGTCCGGGCCCGGACACCGACGCTGCCAGCCATGCCATCGCCTCGCTCACTGTTCCGTCCTGCGACGAACGAGATTACTTGTGTGTGGAAGGCAGCCGTTAACACCATAATATGTAAGGTAAATAAAATGCTGGCAACTCGAGGTAAACATTAATCTGAGAGTCTCTAGTTTATCATATAATTAGTGCACACACACACACTCACACACACACACACACACACACACACACACACACACACACACACACACACACACATAATACACAGCAAAAACTGGGCAAGAAGGTTGTTAGTACAAGAGTGATTGGGTGGTCGGAGTAAACTAAGCGGTGGAACTTTAAATGTCGACATTATGCAAATGTTCAAAAGCTATTAAATGGTAAAGAAATTTCGAAAGTTGGGGCCGCACGAAAGTAGAACTCTCTCCCCTTACTTTATGATACCGCACACACACACACACACACACACACACACACGCACACACTTCCGTGGTGTAGTTGGTTAGCATTGTTGACCATGACTCAAGCACGAGCCCACCCAGTTTCGAATCCTGGGAGCAGAGGTCACTCCAGAGATAACCCAGCTGTTCTTCCTGGGAACTTGGCTTAGGCTGGGAGGTGTGTGTGTGTGTGTTTGTGTGTGTGTGTGTGTGTTTGTTTGTGTGTGTGTGTGTGTGTGTGTGTGTGTGTGTGTGTGTGTGTGTGTACTCACATAAGAGTATAGACAGCAGAACATAATTAAAAGACGGGTAAACACGAGTGTAAAACTCTCTCTCCACAGTGCGGTCCTTTGCATGGAGATGCTCCAGTCAAAAGGACCCGTTGTTTATAATCTCCGGTACACGTGACTCAGATACGTGGATGATAGAGTAATGATATAGTCCCTAAGCAAACAGATATGGACGACAAACAAAAGGTGATAAACAACGCAGCCCCACGGCGATTCATAGTCGGTACCGCTTACCACTACATCAAGGGGACCTGTGTGTGTGTGTGTGTGTGTGTGTGTGTGTGTGTGTGTGTATGGGTATGGGTGTGAGTATGGAGCTAAGATCAGAGTGGTGTCGAACCTCTAATAGTTCCATGTAAACGAGCAGTGACAATCACTATAATGCCTAATACTCTGCGGATCAGTCGTTTAGTGAGAGAATAGTTTGATTATTCCTAACATAATAGGCCAATGGTAATCATGTTGTGCAAATATCTCGTATGATTCTTCATGCCATATGAGCACCACCGTACAGTGCTGTCCATGGTCGCACCCATGTCTTGCCACGTATAACGTTAGTGATAACTGGAGTTTGATTAAGACACTGTAGCGATCCGCGGTGTGTCTCCCTGAACACGTCAACCAGGTCATACTTTTGCCTCATAAGTCTAGTCTGTTTTGCACTTCCCCACCTCTCTCTCTCTCTCTCTCTCTCTCTCTCTCTCTCTCTCTCTCTCTCTCTCTCTCTCTCTCTCTCTCTCTCTCTCTCTCTCTTCTGAAAACAGTCCACCAGATCAATTCATCTTAACAGACTTTTGATATTTAGATTCCTCTAGCAGCATCCAGGGAAGAACCCTTCCAGCCATCTGGTCGGTCAACATGAACGAATTACGGGAGGGTAGCCGGCGGCGACTGGGGCGACAGCGGCGTTGGAGGGGGTGGTGGGGAAGGTGCGTCGTGATGGTGTGTTTGGGTAAGAGATTTAGTCCCAAAGCGACACTTCCATCTTGGTCGCTGACGACCCCAGCTCGCCCAAGATGTGGACCGGGGCCGTGTTTATCTTAGTGATTATGCCCGCCCTCCTTGTGCGGGCGGGTCGACGACCTCCGTAGGGGGGTTTCCGGGGAAGCAGTGGCCCGGCACGCCCACAAATAGGTGGCTGATACATGCCCCGTGGTGAAAATCACACTAACAATAGCCAGATGAATACGCAAGTGCTGTGGCGTGGCCACTGAGGAAGTTCGATAGTGGCTAACATTCGCACACATGTGGAGGGACACTTCAGGATTATTCAGGGACCTTGTGGTGTAATAGAAGAGGAACATATACAACGCTGAAGTACTTCCCTTGATGATGTCAAAGACTATAAGACTATCTGAATCATACAGCAGGTGATACCATTTCTCATATTGTATACACTATGTATAGTAGACAACGGGATTACATCCCTTCATTGTAAGAACACGTGTGGTAAATGGTCATAACGCCCGGTGTGTAGACGTGCACAAGGTGTCTTACTCAACGAGTGATCGATTAAATTAATCACACCATCCGAGGGGTACGAGTTGACATGGAGTGACGCTTACGCTATGTCTTGTATCTACTGTCATTATCGCTTGCATATGACCCACAATAATTCTAGCAAGACACACACATCTCTCTCTCTCTCTCTCTCTCTCTCTCTCTCTCTCTCTCTCTCTCTCTCTCTCTCTCTCTCTCTCTCTCTGTAAACATACGTTCTTCTCTCACCTCTGGAGTAAGCGTGTCCGAGTATATTTACGCGTACCACTTCGTCTTCCTATTTCTGTTACCATCTTGTAAACCAGGCGGGTTCCACAGCCCGTGTGGCCAACAAGTACAGACAGGCAGCTGTACGATTGCCCTTCTTCTTACAAGAGCACTGAGGGTATGCCTCGCCCTCATGAAACAGGCCAAAGCCAACACCATCATGCCCAAGGCACGTAACGTCGTGCTCAAGTGCCGTCCCCCTCATGCTCAAGGGTTTAAGAGATGTCTTCCCGCTAACGTAAGGAAATAATACACTTCTGCCTCGCCTCGGGACGTTCTTATCGTCTTGAGTTACACCCCTTAGAAAGCCCTGTAAACACAGTCGTATCAGATGACTTCCTCACAAATGGAGTCTGCTAGCGTCGTAGGCTCGGTCGACCCGTCAGTGATAACATAGGCCTACTAATACCCATTCAGGAGTTCTGGGGCTCTTTTTTTTGGGCGTTCCGTCTTTAAGCACATCCATCAGGTCGCAAGAAAAGTATTAAGGACTTCGACACTTCCAAGGCTTTTTTTTGTGTCGTTGCGATCGGGAACCAAGCAGGCGTTACCTCCCCGACCAGCAAAGGTGTTCATGGCTGATTCCGATATGACACGTGACGCAATGACAGTGACAGAAGGGCGCCGCAGTGAACCGGTCCAACTGGCCTGGAACAACCCGTGATCCTGATTCTTCAAACTGATTTGCATATCACAATGTCATCTCGAAAGTCTTATATATATATATATATATATATATATATATATATATATATATATATATATATATATATATATATATATATACCGTATCTTACCATACTTCCACAAGACTCACTTCTATCTTCTATGAGGCTCCTGCAGCCTTCAGGGAGCCAGCCACGTTCATTAGGGGACCGCAGGTCATAAAGTGTATCGCTGTTGTTGTGTGTCTGTTGTTGTGTGTGCCGGGCAACTGAGTAGTGTGTCCAGTGTCTTAACTATGGTAATTGCATGGTAGGCATAGAGGGTTTTTGAGATATTTTGGATAGTTGTTTGTAGCATCGTGGAAGAGGGTGGTGTTCAATGTGTACGCGACAAAGTGTAACTCGTATCGGTTTCAGTAGGTGTATGTCTGGTGTGGGTCATCTCATTGACAGTAAGTCACCCCTTGTATGCCACATCGCTCTAATTCGCCCTGTTCCATGCACGACTCACACACTCCTGCATGTTGAGATCCCAAATCTCAAAGCATCTTTCAATCCATCCTTTCTTTTCCTCTTCAGTTACCCCAGTTTCCGCGTTCACTCCACTTCCGCATTTGCACCCTATACTCATCGCCTCCTCACTCATCCTCTCCATATGTCCAGAGCATTTCAGTGCACCATCTTCAGTTTTCTCATACTACCATACCACATCACACTCTTCCTCTTCCTCACTCAATCATTTCTTAATTTGATTCTCCTCCTCCCCCTTACACCACGTGGATATTGTTCTCAAGCATTTCATTTCCAGCGCATCCATACTCTTTTGTCTTGAGCCAATGCCTCACATTCATACAACACCGTCGGGACTATTATACCATCAAACATACCAGCATTTTCCTCATCTCTTTCCACACACTTCTCAGTGCGGCTAGGACCGTACCCCTCACTAGCCCGATGGATCACAATCAATCAACTATCCATTTCCTCCATTCGAAATCGCATTCAAAATAACTTGTCTCACTCTCTACTGCTTGAATTAACACTTGCTCTCTACTTTATCCTCTCGCACACTTACCCAAACTCAGAAACCAACTTCTGCACTTTCTCAATCAAATCTGCCACCGACACAGTGTCATCAGGAAACTGTAAGTGACTTAGCTCCCAGGACTCCTTAACCCTGAGAGGACTGAAGGTCTCTCTCTCTCTCTCTCTCTCTCTCTCTCTCTCTCTCTCTCTCTCTCTCTCTCTCTCTCTCTCTCTCTCTCTCCCCTAGCATCCACGTCACTTACAATCTAGACTAAACAGCCACATTGAAATCACACAACCATGCCTCAGACCTATCTTCAACTCAAACCACTCATAATTCTTTCTTCATACTCACCATCACGTTGCACTCTCTTAATAAGAATTCCTCACTGCTTAAAGCAGCTTTCCTCGCACAACACCTCCAGCAAAGCATCTTTTTCTGCCCAATCATACGCACTTTCTTTAGCCATAAATGGCTCATACAAACCCCAATGTTTCTTTGAATACTTCTCACACAATACCTGATAGCATCATCAGATCCACACATCCTCTTTCACTTCTGAAACGACATTATTCCTCCCCAGGCTGATCCTCTGTCATTTCGCTACTCTCTCAAGCGCTGCTGTCACGTACAACATACCAAGTACGCTCACCAAACTTGTATCTCTGCAATTTGAACATTTACTTTAGTCTCCCTTCCCTTTATACAGTGATGCTAAACAGGCATTCCACCAATCTTAAGGCACCTGACCGTTAACCATACATATACTGAAAATCGTAACAAAGTAATCAGCAACATAGTCACCCACATTCTCAAGAAATGCAACTGCATTCCCATTCACTCCACTCAGACACCAAGCGTGCTCTCATGTGCTTCACAATCAGCAACGCTAAACACTGTACTAACAGAAGTTCATATATCCCCTCCCAGCCCACTTCCCTGTGTCTCCTACGTCCCTGTGCTCCCATCCATCCTCCGCAACTTTATACCTTCTTATCCCAGGCTTCTGCATACCTCTTATTCCCAAGTCTTGCATGCCCTCCCATATCACGCCCCTGTATACCTTCTCAACCCACGCACCTTGTTTACCCTCACATCCAACGCCCTTGCATATTCTTCCACCCGACGCCTTTCCCACCCCTCTACAGCTTCTTATTCCACGCCCCTGTATACCCTTCCATTCCACGCCCCTGTATAATGACCTGTCCCACGCCTTAATATATCCTACTGTTTCACTCACCTCTATACCCTTCCATACCACACCCCTGTATACCTGTATACCTTTCCATATCACGCCTTTGTTTACTTTTCCATACCACCCCTTCTGTATCTTACTATCTCACACCCCGGTATACTCTACCCCCCCCCCCCCCCCCCATCCCTACCATCCCGTCCCACGTCTACCACACTCCCCTACCCTCCTACCTGCCACTATAGAGGTACCGCTAATCCCCATTCATTCACACAACACCCTGGACTGCCGCCGCCTACCACCGCTTAACCTTGCCAGCACACACGAGCCATATTGGCAGTGCTTTTGGCACCATGTTAACGTTGGGAGTCATGTGTTTAACCCTTGAGTAGAGCGATTTAACTCCTTAAGCACGACGACATCTTGAGTACGACTTCTGAATCCTTTGAGTGCGACGATTTGACTCTTGAGTACGATGACCAAACTCACTGTACTGAAAAGGGTTGTTATCGTACTCTAGAAGTTCAGTTGTCGTGCTCAAGAAATGAATGAAAGAAGCCCAGTCCTCCCGTATCGGCTCACCAAGTGTTGTTCAGTCATCCCATATCGGCTCCAGCTATAGCTGGTATCTCTGGATCCGTGGCCGACCACTGTAGCCATCATATAGACTTACTTAGAAATTCGTTAAGAGCTTGAGAAGCGAAGGAAGCTTTTGTGGAATGCTGCCTTTGTCCTGTTCTGCAGATGTGTCATTCATCCAGCCATTAGAATTATATTTTCTTGTTACAGAATTACATTTTCTTGTCACAGAATTACATTTTCTTGTCAAGGCCAACTTTTTTTTTTTTTTTTACTAGACAACCCAGTCGTGGGCCAGTCAGGCCTCCTGTTGTCTGTCTTTCTTATGTAAACTCATGTCAACTCACAGAACTTAAGACTGCTGTGTGAAAGACCGTTTGATTACACAAGCCAGTCATTTCTAGGGCTGATGTATTACCTCCCACCAGAGTCTGAGACACGGGTCCTGCAGTCTTATTGGAGAGATGGAGAAGAAGAGATATTACCTCCAACGATCTATAAGCGATACGTCTTGTGATGTACCATACCATGTCTGGCGTCCTTCCCTCCACCGTAACATCCCCTCCTCCTTCTTAATCGTACGATCAGCCCATCTTTACACATTTCTGAGGGATGACACTACCCACACAGGCCGACTTCCTCACACATTCCTTTTCCATTAGGGATGTATTCCTTCTCTTGCTTACATCACCACAGTCAGACAGACGGAGTAAGGATTTTGATTTGATTCACAGATGAACATATGAAAGATCTTAAATCATTCATTTCTTTGAACATAATTCTCAAGAAAGTACAAGATGTATTTACTAATATGGAAGGTTAACCAGTAAGTTTATTTTGTCTTTATGCTGAAAAATTACTAGACTTAGAAACAGTAACTGCTTAAGCTTGACCTCAACTGCTGCTCTCAGTAACTTAAATTTCTTTCTTTATATTACTTTGCTTTTATTAAAAGCCTGTAAATTCTCTCATTGTATTAGAGGTACAGAATAGCTTGAATTGTATTAGAGGTACAGAATAGCTTGAATTGGTAATTTTCTGACAGGGGAAAGTGATAGAATTGAAAAAATCTGTCTTCTTTTTTTACTGGAACTTAAGCATAGCAGCAGAACATTTGTAATGCTTCTGTTTTTCATGATATTTCTAGATATTCATTTCTTTTAAGGAGGATACATATGAACTGCGGAAATTATTGTTTGCGTTCAATCAGGCACTTCAGATGTTGTTTGTTAGAAATACCTTTACCAGATGTCAGCTATTCTTTAACAGATGTCAGCTATCTTTTTAGCAGATGTCAGCTATCCTCTTAGCAGATGTCAGCTATTGTTTGTTGGAATTCATTGGCAGATGTCAGGTACTGCTTGTAACAGATGTCAGATTTTTGTCTGAGTAACTGTGGCAGATAGAAGATAAGAGATAAAGAAAATGTAGTGTTTCAAAGTTTCTGATGAAACAAAACCCAAATTAGATATCTGCTGTTTCACTTTGATCTTGAAGGATGGTAAATGTGTTTTCAAAACGGTTGATGAGCCAATGTTAAGTTGAACATAATTGGTCACAGTGCTCAGTACAATACTCCTGTTGTGGTCTTGGCCTCAGGAAGTCTCTCCCTGAAGTTGTGAGAAGAATATTGCTCAGTTTTGAGGGAAATATTAAATGACAGAAAAACAAGAGGAGGAAATAAGCGAAGGATAGGTTTTAAGATTTGAATTTTCTCGTTTCATTTTCTTTTGTCGAAATGCTGCAATGTATTTTGGTCATAAGATTCAGTTTGCCGTCCTGAAAAACGCATTGAGATTCCTCTTTAGAATTTGATGTGGAAAATCCCACGTTGTATAACTATTCTTAATTGTTTTGTCGAATTTCATAAAGATTCATCCCACTCCGCCCCCTCAGCGTTTTTTGCAGGCTAGATTAGGTGAAGTTAGGCTAGATTAGGTTAGATGAGGTTAAGTTAGGTTAGATTAGGTTAGGTGCGGTTAGGCTGGGGTATAAACCTAACCTAATCTAACCTAACTTTATCTAGCCATACACCTTCGGGGGAGGGCAGAGGAGATTCTGCAGTCTTGTTTTGTCTGAGTAACATTAATGACCTCGATTGTTTACGTATATTCCCCTCAGTATCAATGCCAATTTGTGTTAGTTTTCTGTATAGATAGAGAAGCGATTGCGTAAAGATGTCAGGATTGACTTTAAAATACCATATATGTTCTGGATGGTGATGGGCCTTGGCTCTTAATCTCGTCAAATCTAGTTTTGTAAAACCTCAGGTAAAAAAAAAAAAAATTACATCCTCTCTTTCCCAACGGAATCAGGGAATTGAATTTCAACTCTGATCATTAGAATGAAAAAACAAAAGGCCGTGTAGAGTATTAGATTACACCAGCTACCCCGACTTATGATTCTTCATGCTGGAAGTTCCTCTGCCATACGGAATTCTAACAGCTGTTACTCTCCTGCCGGAATCACCAATAGATGTGAAATTACCTCACCCTTATCACTTTGCCTTAAAGAGTCCTTTCGCACTATCATACACAAGTTTCATTGGTTTGTTTACTCGCAAAAAACCTGCTGTTTTCAGATACTATTTGTCATATTTTTCTTATCCAGCGGAACATGTTTCACTGGAATCAGACAGTCCTTCTTAATACCTTGAAAATACAAGGGAAGAGGTGTTTTAACTCCACCTAGAAGGAAGATAAAGTCTCCTTAGGTCTTTAGACCCCATCGAGAAGGAGGGACCAAGCCCTTAGCCTTGTCCTCACCGTCCTGAGCTAACTCCTCGGGTTTGACAGCACCAGACCGCGTCGCTTGCACAAGACGGCTTCAACTGTCTCGTTGTTCTTCTCTGCTTCTCAGTTACTGCTGATGACGTGAACGTCACACAGAACAGAGGTTACGTGGCGTTACTGTGACATATCGTTGAAGCTTGAGGTTCTGAGAAATGTCTTAAGAATGTCACAAAGCCGGAGCTGTTAGCGAGTTTTCTATAATACTGTGTTTCTCTCTATCGTTGATCAAGCATAGTGTTTGTAGGGTCTACAGGGAACATACTCCCCGTTTAGCATTGCTTAACAGCTGGAGATCTAGACATTATCAAAATGACGGAGTGGGCTGATAGGCCATCCGTGCGGGACCACTAATGTCCACATCGTAAATGGTTTCGTATCCATACCTCCCTCATTTGCATATCATCCGCCCCATCACACGACGGTGGAGTCACGCGTGTGTCGTACTCGGTGCCTTACGTCATCCTTATACTGACGTATACACGTAAAGCTTATGCGTGCACGCACACACACACACACACACACACACACACACACACACACACACACACACACACACACACACACACACACACACACACACACACACACACACACACACACACACACACACACACATACACACACATACACACACACACACACATACACACACACGCACACACACACACACACACACACGCACACACACACACACACACACACACACACACACACACACACACACACACACACACACACACACACACACGCACGCACACACACACACACACACACACACACACACACACACGCACACACACACACGCACACACACACACACACACACACACACACACACACACACACACACACACACACACACACACAGTACAGGAGCCACACTTCAGCGACCATACGTAGCATTAATCATTAGCTAATGAACAGTGTCCATTGATCAGTCGTCACAACTCGACCAAGTTGGAAAGAGTTATATTGAAATGTGTCGTCCAAACCAGATTCTCCTTGGAAGATCATCGTGATGTCAAGCGATTGTGAACATCATTCTAAGCTCCTGTTCGCTATTGTGATTTCAGCGACACTGACGAGACATGCGTTTGTACAAATGATGTCAGTCAGTGCTACTCTCACCTTGGTTGATTTTTAACATGTTGTCAGTCAGTTAACGTGAGGGCATTATCCAACTGTTGTATTGATTAGATTTAACATGATATAAGCCACTATCATCGTGGTGGTATTACCAGATGTTGTCAGCCAGTATATCAGTCTGACATTTGCTGATGTCAGCCACTCTCTCCTGACCAAGAAGGGGACGTCATCGTGTTGTTAGGGGCTGCATGTGTTGATATCATCATTAACTCCGCCTGTTAAACATGACGTCATGCATTTCATCCCATGATCAACGAGAGTTAACATGACGTCATTTAAGTTTCAAACTGAAGTCATCTCCTCTCATCTTGAAGGTACCACAGACTTTGTTCAATTGATTGGCTGGTTTCAGAATGAACGTCGGGGGATATGAATGTGATGGTCGGCCTCCTGATTGATGTCCTGATGTCACGGAATTGTTAAAGATGGCAGGAGGGGCTGGTGGTAATCTCAGCACGGGGTGTGAGTGAGGTCTTCCTCCAAGCAGTAGAGGACCAAAAGAGTCGACATAGGCCTGTCAGGCAAGGGTAAGTGATAGGAGGGGTGGAACGTGTCTTGTGGTTGTGGCGATGGTGGTCGTTGTGGTGGCTGTTTTTGGTTGTGTTGGTGGTGTGGTGATGGTGATGATGATGACGGTGGTGGTCTTAGTGTATTGGTGGTGGTAATGGTCATGGTGACTGTGGTAGTTGTGGTAGAGGTTGTGGTAGGACTGGTGGTGAAGGAGACACGATTCGTAAATATAGCATCGAGACCTCCTTTCTTGCCCCCCCCACCCCCCCCTCTCTCTCTCTCTCTCTCTCTCTCTCTCTCTCTCTCTCTCTCTCTCTCTCTCTCTCTCTCTCTCTCTCTTTTTTTCCACCGTGGACCCGCGAGGAAGTTCCTACCTTAGCTGACCCGCGGTGCGGGACTCCTGGTCCTAAGCGGATGAGCAAAGCCTTGCAAGAAATCTGTTGGACAGACGTGATTTAGCGTCCTCCTTTCCCCCGCATCGAGATCGATCGTTTTTTCCCCTCTGTTTTCGGGCGCCGGGAATTTTTTGTTTCCTCCGCACAGCGCTAGTCGCTTGTTCCCCAGCTATAGGGGTCGCATGTTTAACCCTTGGCGCAGGTCTGACCTGACTGGCTCTATGAATGACCTTGGGAGGCGTGCAGGCCAACAATCGCATCCCTCTATAGCGAGGTACATTTCCCAGCTCAGATCAGAAGTACTCTTATAGATTCAGGTAATGATCACCCCGGAAAGAATCATTGGACGAGAAACAGATGATTTTCGGATTCGCACGAGCAATGTTATAGAATTCTCATGTAATCAAAACGTAAAATGAGGGGAATCTTTTCTCTTTTATTATCTATAATTACCCTTGGAAAAATTACTATGGAAGAGTCCTGGTGTTACCTAGGACCTTTCTGAACACCCCAGCAGCCATGGCCGCGTTACTTCCAGTGGCTGGGAAATGTGGATTCCTCTTGAGTGAGAAATTATTTTACGAGATTGTAGCCTCGAGCAGGGGGAAGGTGTGTGTGTATGTGTGTGTGTGTGTGTTGTGTGTGTGTGTGTGTATGTATGTGTGTGTGTGTGTGTGTGTGTATGTGTGTGTGTGTGTGTGTTTGTGTGTGTGTGTGTGTGTGTGTGTGTGTGTGTGTGTGTGTGTGTGTGTGTGTTTATTCCTGTATATAAGTACCAGCATAAGACTATCGACTAGTCCCAAAGGGAGGATGAATATTAGGGTTGGGTGTGGGCTGACTGCCACGCTGAGAATTCGAACCTGTGCTGGTCCGACTCTGGGTTCGCCCGTGCTGACTCATGGTCAGTAATGCTAAATACAATACCACGGACGCCCATGTGTGTGTGTGTGTGTGTGTGTGTGTGTGTGTGTGTGTGTGTGTGTCAGCCCTTAGAAGTGACGACACAGGGAGTGCCGGCCTTCAGCCAAGCCAACGTCATGATTGCTAGCCGCTACTAGACCCATTACCAAGAGTTCCAGCCCCCAGCAGACCCGGCACCAAGAGGGAGTGCCAGACGCCAGTAGACCCGGCACCAAGAGGGAGTGCCAGACCCCAGTAAACCCGGCACGAAGTGGGAGTGCCAGACCCCAGTAGACCCGGCACCAAGAGGGAGTGCCAGACCCCAGTAGACCCAGCACCAAGAGAGAGTGCCAGGCCCCAGTAGACCCGGCACCAAGAGGGGGTGCCAGCCCCCAGTAGACCCGGCACCAAGAGAGAGTGCCAGCCCCCAGTAGACCCGGCACCAAGAGAGAGAGTGCCAGACTCTAGCTGACCCGTTACCTGGACTGCTAAATCCTAGCAGACACGGCATTAGAAGGGAGTGCCAGGCCCCAGTCGACCTCAGCACTGGGAATGCTGTGTTTATTACCCATAACACCAACACACACACGTATATTCTAGCGGGAAGAAAAAGCCATTTGTGTGGCGAGGAAGGTAGAAAGTGATTCGTGTCGAAACCCACCCTCTCCTCACCTTCCGCGGTCACTTTATCACTTATTGTTTCTCCCATCTCTTCCCTTCACTGACTCCCTCAGTGTCGTTCCCAAGTGACTCCTTTATATACCAACGGATTTTGTCTCTACATTTGTTTGTCTTTATCATTTGTTGTTTCACACCTATTTTCCTTTATTTACATTATCCCTTATCCTTACCTTTCTTCTCTTTTTTTATCAATTCATAACCATTCATTTTTTTCTCTCTCTCACGTAGTCGTTGATACGATTACGCTTGGTCTTCTCTCTATAACCGCATGAGAAGGTAAAATACACGTCACAACACCATCTCATCTCTCCCCTGTTAACCCGCCTTATCTAACCAGTTATGGATCATCTCTGAAAATAATCCTCATCTCCTGTTTCATGCTAAGATCGTATCATAGTAAGACCCTACCGACGCCGGCAGAAAAAGATGACAGCTCCCCGGCGTTCTTAAGGGGCTATGCTACTGGGTTGATGCTGATTGACGTAACCCATTCACATCAGACACGACCCATCTGGGAAGTGCCACGGTAGCGGTAAGAGCCGAGTTATCCTTTTCGCCAATTGTACCTTCCACAGCCACTGACGTGCCGGGCAATACACTATGAAAGTAAAGACTCTGGCTGATCCACCCTGTGTCGTCTCGAGCAGCTTTGTAACCTCTTTGTTTCAGCTCCAGCTGAGTGTAAACTGATTTTCTACGCACTGAAGTGGATTAATCTTTGAGATTCTCTGCTCTTTGACCTGCCAGAGCAAATGTCCCTAAATGCTTAAAATCACCACATCGTTGAATCCTACCACATCGATTCAGAGTTAATTTACAAGGGGCTTAGAAAGGTATTTTGAGGTAGTGAAGGAACCAGAGACCAAATACTATTTCCTTCTTAAGATTACAGTACGCAGCTTATTATCTGATTCAAGATACTCATCTTCAAGGGTGTGCCTTAAGAACCCCTCTGGATCCAACAGTATGGACCACCTTACATAAAGTACAATAGTCTTCGTTACAACTCACGAAACTCCTTTACCCATTCAATAGGGCACAGTAAAAGTGCAAGACCAATTAGAAAAGCACCACAGTTGAACAGCTTGCCAACAACCAGAAATAGAAGTTAAAATGCAAGAATCTTTTCAAGCTTTATCAAGATTACCTTCAGATCTCGTATCTCTACAAAGAGATCCCAGAACACCTCAAAACAACAAGTACTTGATGGGAATGATCAAATATCACTGTAAAGCAATGCATCGGAAAAGGACACACCATAACCTTCTCAAAAACTTGAGCGACTGTTCAGAACCCACACTCATCTTTGGCTCGGCAAAGAAGCAACCTCACATAAACCCTCCAAAGCCCGTTAGTGCCGAATGGAAGTTCTTACGTATTTATTAGAACTAACAAAGCCCTATTAGTGCTGTGCCAACGAGACCCCAATCAGTACTTGGCGAGGAAGTTCACAGGTAAAAAAAAAAAACACCCATCAAACTCAATTGGTATCCAGGGGAAAAAGTTTGCACGTACCCAAGTCGAACCCACCAAAGCCCGCTGGGACCCGGTGAAAGTTCACCAGGACCCCCTCAACTCCACCAGGATCGTGGGCCGGGGGGAATGGGGAAAAAAAATAGAGGCCCACCCCACAGCGGGAGAAGGGCAGAACGGCGGCCGGTGATGGATCCGACACCCTCGCCTCGCCAGCGTCACCCCAGGTGTTCCTCGGCTTCCCCGTAATCACCGCCGTCTCACCTGCCCTGACCCCCTCGGGGGACTTAGCAGCCGTGCTTCCTAGGGAGTTATAGGATAATAGGTCTTATGAGTAGGAATACATGAGGTCGATCATAGGCAGGAAGAGCTCTAAGGTTACGACCTTCCGTGAGTGACATGTACTCACTCCAGTTTTGGCACATGGACTGACGGACTCGATCTTCCAATCACTCCGGCACACAGACCCATCCCGCTCTCCCTCACTCCCCCGTCATTTCACTCTTGCGTCCAGATAACATGAGCCCCCAAGTCGCATGCCTGTCATTCCCCCGGGATACGATCCGTTGGTAGAGGGTGAGCACGGCCCCCTCCGGTGCCTGTATGATGTATGAAGCAGGTATGAGCACGGACGCTGCAAGGTGTCGCACGAGGCGCCGCTATCGTCCCCCACCATCAACAACTTCTCCGCCTCACAAAATGACTAAATCCAGCAGCCGCAGCCACAAGCCCCGACAACAGTTTACCAACCGGGAATTTTCTCGCTAAGTGGAGAGGCATGTCGGGCTGATTGTGTACTGATGGTCCCATGCCACATGAAATATGGGGCTACGCGCGTACACGCATACACACACACACACACACTCTCTCTCTCTCTCTCTCTCTCTCTCTCTCTCAGGCCCCCTGGATACTATTCCCCTCTCCTCCGCCCCCTCCCTCCTCACCCAGCCATTCTTCCGTGTCTTTTGACCATAACCTGTGGGGATAACTTCCCACAATCAGTAGCTCTGGACGGTAAATTTGATTTAATCATATCTAAGCTTACTCTAGTTGCCCACGAAGGTGTTATCACCATTTTGGATTGTCGTGTTGTCTATGGAATCAAAGCGTGGAACACACACACACACACACACACACACACATATATATATATATATATATATATATATATATATATATATATATATATATATATATATATATATATATTGGAAAGGGTCACAGTTTTGCGCGTGATCAAGTATATTCCTATGGGTCTACGGGGAAAATGAAACACGATAAGTTCCCATGTGCACTTTCGCGTAATAATCACATCATCAGGAGAGATACAAGAAAGAAATATAACAGTCAGTTGATATGCAACGAAGAAATGTAGCTAAGACGCCATTTGGTAAACAAGTGAATGTCCAAGACAAGTCTAACAGCAACATAGATATAGTCTGAGAACAGGACAAGAATCAAATGCCTTGTTTAATCACGCTAAAAACTTTGATCATTGTAGTGACTGGAGTAATGCAATTTCAGATATTAACTCCAGTACCACGAGAAATATCATTGAATCTTCTATTATTGAATACACAGAGAATTATAACCTTAGTATTAGTGAAGGTCTATACAAATTGGATAGCTTTAATGTTGATAAAATTTGTAAGCAATTCCCCTTCTTGTCCACATAATAAGTTTGTGATACGTTTGTTGTCTGTCTTGGACAATCACTTGTTTAACAAATGGCGTCCTAGCTACGTCTCTTCGTTTTATATCAACTGACTTATATTTCTTTCTTGTATCACCCCTGATGATGTGATTATTACACGAAAGAGCACTTGGGAACTTATCGTGTTTTGCCTTTTAATCACTGATAGTGAGAGGAATAACACAGATGACGACCATAATACTTAAAATCTTTGTTATCAGCTCATCACAGTTATATTTATCGTTATTTTCGATTTCATCGTTATCATCATTATCATCATCTTGTCGTTTCCTCTTTTCCTCTTCTTTATCTCCATCTTCTCTTCATAACTTTATCTATAAATCATATTTTCTAGGAAGTTCACAGGAATCAGCCGATCTCATCGAAACCTGCTTTCGTTAAAGTCGTTCCTTATCCCTCATAAACTAAGCACACCCTTCCACACCCTGCTGCCCTACCACACCCTCCCTACATCACCTCATGTCACGTAATATCACCTCATTAGCAGAACTACGCCATATGATCCTACCAAACCCATGTCACTATAACAGACAACACCTACACTACCCCAAACCATTCACCCCCGTCAATCATAACCACCACAGTAGCTATCTCACCGTCCACCACCTCACTCACATCGGAGTACCGACACATCAGTCGTGGTACTACACTATCCGTACCATAACACTAGCAATACAGCGCTACCCGTGCCACCACACCAGCCTTTCGACGGCACGTGCCACAGAATTCCAACACAATACCAGCCATGCGACCCTATAAGTCTTACCACCGCACCACCACATAACACCACATACCACAATATTATCCACCACTGGCTTGCTAGATCTGTCATTGTGTCAACCTCAAGCCACTTGCGCTATCAGTAGGGAACACTTGACTCTTCGCTACTGTGTTACTCTCAAGTAGCTGTGCACTTCGCTTTCACTGATTTGACCAAACTGGAGACGTGCATTCTGTTTTTGCTGTCATGGATCGTACATATGTTGTTTATATCTTTTTCAGGAGCATCTTCTTGTCTTAGTACTTAAGGTACTGTTTAGAAACTGATCAATGTATGATATTCTCTCTTCGCCCACCCCTAACTCACCCTTTTTTGGTAATGAATTTAAAGCTGTGTCAATCTCCAAAGCTTTCTCTCAGGCAGATTCTTGTAAAACACTTACTCTGAGTTGATGATTATATTCTAGCCCTGTTTCACCGTGTCCAATCTTTATTGCTTTGCATATGCTTGGGTTGAATTTCAATTGCCATGCGTCAGTAAGTGCCGGAGATCTGTGCAAGACTGTTTGTAATAGCTTTGTAATAGGTCCTCAGCACTTCTTCCTTTCTTCATCTTTATGACAGGGTCTGTAAAACAATTTTAGATGTGATTTAAAGTCTTTGTAATACGTCGTGTCCACAGATGAAGAATAGAAACAGTTCCAGGACCAAGCCCCGAGGTGACGCACCATTGGGTACCATTACTTAGTCAGTAGGGGCGCCTCTGACGTGAGTCCTCTCCTCGCTCTCCATCAGAGACTTACTTCACCTGTTAAAGGGGCCTTCCCCTGATGTCTTTTTAGGGCCATGTTCTTTATTTCATCTGTGTACCTGGTTGGTAGTCCATTCACCCATTATCGTTGTTTCTGGTCTGATGTTCCTTCAGTCGTAAAAAGCCCAGAAGACATTTGTCTCCCTAACC
This sequence comes from Panulirus ornatus, assembly GCF_036320965.1. Lineage (NCBI taxonomy): Eukaryota > Metazoa > Arthropoda > Malacostraca > Decapoda > Palinuridae > Panulirus > Panulirus ornatus. The sequence continues at coordinate 61,227,715 of NC_092225.1, forward strand.
CACGACTGCTCCCCAGATACGTAGTCGCTCCTCCTCATGTATTCATCAAAATTTTCTTCCCGTTTAGCTTCCTCTGAGGTTGACGGTTCCCACCTCTCAGTCGCAAACAGGCTGGAGCGATCCCGACATGTGTATCTGCTGCGTATGATTAAATCCCTCAAAAACTAAAATGGGTGGGCAAATTCTGAAGAGCTTACATCTTGTCTTATATATAGCTTCTCCTTGTTCATAGACATCCTTTCAACTTTCCGTGTCTTTTTTATGCAAAACTTTACGTAAATGGAAGGATAAGAAAGAAAATCATGCTTTATGTATTTTTAGAGAAAGCGTAAGACATCTTATTGATAGATTTGATGTGATTATATTGGGACATCAATTCATAAAAGCATTATCTAAGGGACTGTTAGAATTCTATCACACCTAAAGGAATTACACCGTCAGAAAATACATATCATGTTCAAGACACCTTTCCTTTCTTAATATCTTCTGACCCATTGTGATTAATTAATACCACTACGTGATTCATTGCTTGCTTGTGTTCTCCACCTGCGTGTGCTCGACACGATGTCCTTGGAGTGACACACTTGATCCTTGAAGAAACATCGAGCTGATGGTATCATTATCAACTCGTCTTCAAAAAGGTTTTTATCATCCTTCGATGCTATTTCCTCATGACATTAATTCTTAATATTCTCTAATGTTGTATAACTAGAGGTGTAAAGACTTCTGGCAATAAACCAATCTCTTTACTGTGTGTGTGTGTGTGTGTGTGTGTTGGCTTTCTAAGATACGCCATACTTGTTTAAAAGTCAGATGCTAATGTGGATATTTGGATTATGAAATACCCATTGAGAAAACGATTACAAACGAATATTTCGTAAGTGTATGAAGTACAGGGGTCGGCTGTAGTCTGTTCAGTCTAAGCTAAAACAAATGCAATATCTGAGATATTACTTTCTGAGTCTTACGTATTGTAAATACGGTAGCAATAACTATCTCAGTATATATTTCTACTTTATCTAAATACAGTATATTGATAGCAATATGATTGTTCTATCAAATAAGCATCTGATTCAAAGGGAGAGAGAGAGTTTTGAGTCAAACCCGTTTTCTCTGTTTTGAAGAAACTGCCTCTTCTAGTGACGGGATGAACGGGGAACTCCTTTGTAGCAAGTTAACAAATACCTTCATCATCTAGCATTATCCTTCTTCATACTGTAGGTGGTGTAGTCGTACAGCGGTTAAGTCTCACCGAGGCTGCATCAGTGTCAGCAAACAGTACACGACAATGAGGGCTATACGTATGCTATGTATGGTCTACAAAGCCAGGTGTTTTTTCATGGATCGCAGTCTATCTGCTTTTGTGTATCTCCATTTATTGTTAAAACAGTTTGGTATGTCTCTTTTTGAGTGCTTTGTTTGTAGGTGTGTGTGTTTGTGTGTGTGTGTGTGTGTGTGTGTGTGTGTGTGTGTGTGGTTGTATTTATGTTTCTATACCTTAAACCCTTGAGCAGGAAGGACAACACTTGAACACGAGAGTATAACACTTGAACACGAGATTATAACACTTGAGCTCGAGAGTACAACACTTGAGCACGAGGGACAACACTTGAACACGAGATTATAACACTTGAGCCCGAGCGTACAACACTTGAGCACGAAGGACAACACCTGAGCACGAGAGTACAACACTTGAGCACGAAAGTACAACACTTGAGCACGAGAGTACAACACTTGAGCACGAGAGTACAACACTTAAGTACGAGAGTACAACACTTGAGCACGAGAGTACAACACTTAAGTACGAGAGTACAACACTTGAGCACGAGAGTACAACCCTTGAGCACGAGAGTACAACACTTAAGTACGAGAGTACAACCCTTGAGCACGAGAGTACAACACTTAAGTACGAGAGTACAACACTTGAGCACGAGAGTACAACCCTTGAGCACGAGAGTACAACACTTAAGTACGAGAGTACAACACTTAAGCACGAGAGTCTAACACTTGAGCACGAGAGTACAACACTTAAGCACGAGAGTACAACACTTGAGCACGAGAGTACAACACTTGAGCACGAGAGTACAACACTTGAGCACGAGAGTACAACTCTTGAACACGAGAGTACAACACTTGAGTACAAGAGTACAACACTTGAGCACAAGAGTACAACACTTGAGCACGAGAGTACAACACTTAAGCACGAGAGTACAACACTTGAGCACAAGAGTACAACACTTGAGCACGAGAGTCTAACACTTGAGCACGAGAGTACAACACTAAAGCACGAGAGTCTAACACTTAAGCATGAGAGTACAACACTTGAGCACACGAATACAACCCTTGAGCACGAGAGTACAACACTTGAGCATGAGAGTACAACACTTAAGCATGAGAGTACAACACTTGAGCACGAGAGTACAACACTTGAACACGAGAGTACAACACTTGAGCACGAGAGTACAACACTTGAGCACGAGAGTACAACACTTGAACACGAGAGTACAACACTTGAGCACGAGAGTACAACACTTGAGCACGAGAGTACAACACTTGAGCATGAGAGTACAACACTTAAGCATGAGAGTACAACACTTGAGCACGAGAGTACAACACTTGAACACGAGAGTACAACACTTGAGCACGAGAGTACAACACTTGAGCACGAGAGTACAACACTTGAGCACGAGAGTACAACACTTGAGCATGAGAGTACAACACTTGAACACGAGAGTACAACACTTGAGCACGAGAGTACAACACTTGAGCACGAGAGTACAACACTTGAGCACGAGAGTACAACACTTGAGCACGAGAGTACAACACTTGAGCACGAGAGTACAACACTTGAACACGAGAGTACAACCCTTGAACACGAGAGTACAACACTTGAGCACGAGAGTACAACACTTGAGCATGAGAGTAAACTTCACGACTTTTTATGGCAGTATGAACAACGTCAGGACATCATACGTATGCACCTTACCATCGTGTTCAAGGGGTCTGCACCGTCGTGCTCAAGGGCCACACCGTACTTAAAAGTGCCATATCGTCGTTGCTTAAGGAGCCATACCGTCGTTGCTTAAGGAGCCATACCGTCGTTCTCAAGGGCCAAACCTACTTGTTCAAGGACCTTACTGTTGTACTCATGGGGGCCATACTATTATCAAGGGGCCATAGATTCGTGTTCAGGAGCCATACCGTCATTAGCGTCGTGTTCAAGAGCCATTTCGTCGTTCTCACTGGGATATCGCATTTGCCATTTACCGAAGGGCTATATTCTGTACCTCACGTGTTTACCTTTGCCTTGACGATCGATGTTTACGAGAGAGAGAGAGAGAGAGAGAGAGAGAGAGAGAGAGAGAGAGAGAGAGAGAGACTGACATAACCTCCAACATTTTGACATGACTTTTGTCTCGCATGACTTGAAGTTTACTTTTAAAAACAACAGGACGCGCTCGATCAACCTTCAAGCGCATGACGTTATCGGGCGAAAATGAAAAAAAAAGAAAAAAATATTGAGGAGATAGACAGAAAGATAAAATGATAACGAACACGAGGAGAGGGAGAAGGTGCGGCAGGAGGAGGAGAAGAAGGAGGAGGAGGAGGAGGAGGAGTCGCGGCTGAGTCCTTCCGTCATGTTGTTTGTCCTGCCCCTGACGTTCCTGGGTCCTTGCGTCGCATCCTGCATTTAGTCCAATACGCTGTTAACACCGGGGTGGGTCACGGCCGTCCGGTTGGCCCTGGGAGGATCTACCGTATCCTCCACTTCTCGTGATCGTGTGAGATAATAAGAATCTAAAGTTGACGTTTTATTTTTAAAAACGATGATTATTTGGTGTGTGTGTGTGTGTGTGTTTGGTGTGTGGTGTGTGTGTGTGTGTGTGTGTGTGCGCGCAGGGCGGTCCAGCTCTCTTGCGTGTGTGCAGGGAACTGATGATATGATTTTTCTCTCGTAATCAACGATGGAGAGATGTAATATATATATATATATATATATATATATATATATATATATATATATATATATATATTAATTTTTTTCATAATTTATCGCCAGAAACAAATGAAGAAATGCTGCATTTGCTTAGCTCTTATGCGCAATGCACATGCACATGTGCTCCTTTCTCCTACCTTAGTGAAGAAGCATAAGAATCTGAACCCTCGAGGATAATCCTAGATTCGTTCCTCCTTCTCTTCTTGCTTTTGAAATGTAATAATAGATGAGAGGGAGATATCCAGTCCTCCCTCTCCCTCCTCTCGTAGCCGCCTTCTACAACACATACGAGATTCGCCTTTCAAACATTCCACATATGACGTTTTTACGACGTATTTCGAGAAGTCGGTGAGCATTTCAATTTCTCGCTCGTCGCTTAGACGCTGCCAAGATGCAACGAAGATATAGGTTCAGAAACGACATAAAGGAAATAAGAAACTTATTTCGACAATTGGCAGTCATTCGACAACCAACACCAGAAGCGACAATTAGCTAATTCTAGGAATAGCAAAACTGAGCGTAAAAGATAGCGACAACTATGCTCTTGAATTTTAATTGAATTCATGAATTTAATAGAGTTGGTAGATCTTAATCCGATATGAACGGGTATTTTGCAATTACTTTTTCTAGATTATCAAATGGCTTTCGAGTATGATATCAATAATGTATTTGATTTCAATGATGGTACCTCAAAGAAGAAAAAAATTATGTGTTATGAGAATAGTTACCATTATTTGTGGCCTTATCTATGTTTTCGATATTTTTTATATTGCTTTAAGAATCTTTCAAAATTTGATGGGCTCTAACCTGTAAAATAAAAATTTGATTCCATCTAGCTGCGCCCTTATAGATAAGCTGAAAATTAAAGTAAACGTAAGACGTTCAGTTTGTATATTCGAAAGATCGCTTCATATTCTTAACGTTAGTGTGTCGGTGGAACAGAAACATAAATTCCATTTACGTTCACCGTATAACTAAGATAATTACAGTTAAATAAATGTAGGTCGACTAGATATCTTGAAAGAAGAAATTTTGTTCGTGCACAATGTCCTTATTTAGTCTGGCCTGCGGTTCAAAGTGCTTCCTGCTCATTTAACAACTATACTTAGCCCAAACTCTACGTTACTTCAGAACTGATTCACAGAAGCTATATTCATTGAAGTTTGAGGAGCGGGCTATAACACGGGGAGGCTTCAAAATGGATTGTCCTCCAGTGTTTCCAGGGAAGTCCAGGTCGGAACCTTTATCCAAGAGGACAAGTACTCGCTCTTCACCCAGTCATATGGAAAGGTTTTGCAGAATTTCGCTTATCCTCGTCTGCGTTGTGGCAGATCCCTTGTAATGTGTATGTAGACCAAACCTATCTGGTCGCTGACGGCCAGGAAGAGGAGACATTATTTCCCTTGTTGTTCACACATAGCTCGAGGTGCCCGTTGTCCAGCTTCGATCAGCCTTCGACACCAGGAGAGGTGGAGGTTAGGGCCATCCTCCTCTATGTAGACCCGATGTTTCCCAAAATCCCGTTTGAACCATCGGTTCAACGAAGCTGAGAAGGCAGAAAGATATTACTGACTCTTATAATCATCGTTTATGGATTTTACTGAAGAAAATAATTGGTAATATCCATTTAGGAAGGTTTATGTCATTCTTAGAATATGAAATGAACGCGACATTTTTAGATATGAGTTAAAGTAACATTGCGTTTCTTGTACAGTATATTGAAGGGATCATTGATGATCACTTAAAGTTATATACCATACAGTATAGTGAGGATTTTCGCGGAGATTTCGTCCATGGATGAGTGGAAATACTTGAGGCATTTTTGCCTTGCTTTAACGCGATGATGGACAGATGAGGCGCTCGGTGGAGTGTGCTGACGACGGTGCGGAGTGGTAGTTGGGTTAGCCTCTGTCAGCATGATAATGAAGGTAATCACGTCTCCATTAACTTTTCCTCTGCCTGTTTCCCCGTCACCTCACATGCCGTCACTTCCTCAGTTTGACTATCCCCCTCCTCACAACACACCCCACCATGATGTGGTCCCCTTCATCCCCAGGTGGCCAGCCAAGGCCACTCGGTCACCACCTGACCAGTTACCGCCTCCTGTCTTCCTCGTTTGCAAGGGCGTCTTGACGTGAACTGTCGTCCATGACATCATCAGGTACTCCGGGTCAGTCACAGAAGAAAGCCTGTACGGAATTACACTCAGGATCCACTCATATTCTAGGATTTAGGGAAACAACAAGCTTCTTCGTTACATTGACTGAAATACCATAAACAATGTGTACAACAAGCAGGTACCAGCAGGATATACGACCTAAACATCCTATATAGATTGATATAGAGAATTTAAGATCATACATTCCTTTGATAGTCTTTATTTGCAGTATATCCAAATGAAACCGTCGGTGTCGAAATCAATTGCTTCAATGGCCAGATCAGGTGAGAAATGGTTAATTTCAAGAGCGAAAAGTGGCATCAGCTTATTGCTTTTCTACCAATGACCTTTCCTTCAGTACGTTTGAGAAAGTCGTGTTACGTAGAGAAATGCCGATTTCAAATGCATACGATCCATTTACGGTGAAGATTTACATACGTAAATAACAGGGTCATTACCGGCTATGTATCCCGCCAGATATACAGGGTAATCAGTAGTTATCCTACTTATCGACCTTCACTGCCCTATATGGAGGTATATGGCATGAGATAGTGCGTAAAGATGCTCACATTTCCACAGTACAGAAGTGTATTCAACTACTTGTAATCCAATTGCCTTTTCCTCTATGTGGGCCTCATAGCTTATCCGTTAAGATTCCTAGCTCCCGCACAAGCGGCGTAGGTTCGAATCCTTGAGGATATATTTATATATCCTCTGGACCAGGTAGATCAACAACACGACAGCTGGAGAACTAACAAAAAAGGAGAAAAATATATTTATGATTGAAAGATGTCGTGATAACTCGCTACCCACCCGCCCACACACCCACCAACTCACCCACGCACACACACACACACACACACACACACACCACCAGCACACATGTTCTAAACCGATTACAGATTATCTTTTTATGGAAATGTGATTTTACCGCTTTTTCGTCATCATGACCAAATGATTCGTGGAAACAAAAGTTACACGATGAATATTTCCCTTGAGTATGGCAGCGCCGTCCCCAAACACGACACTACGACCCTTGAATATACGACGGTACGACTTTAAGACACGACGATACGACCCCCGAGCCTAATCGCAAGCCACTTGAACATGATAGTGTGATCCTTGTGCATGAAATACACGACCAATGAACGCGACGATACGACCCCTGAGCACGACAGTATGATCTTTGAGCAAGACGGTACGACCATTTCACACGACGTGAGTGACCTTCGATATGCTGGCGTGACAACTTAGGGTTCAGGTTTTATTTCGAAAAACTGATGGAAAACATATTCGTTCAGTTATTCTTTTTCTTTTTTTTTACAGCAGTCGATCTCTTATCGTAATAGACACATGATACAGCTGCTATTGCATCTCCTCCGCTCATGTCGCTAAGATAAAGACATGGGGAAAGGGAGAAGCAGTGTACCAGTGGCTTCCACCGGCTCCTCAAAACATCTTTCTTGCTGTAATAAGATATTTATTGGACCTCCCCATGTAATAGGAGGAACTAGTAAGCATTTATAGTCTTTTAACTTAGCTATTTTTCTTTATCCAGTAAATGAACTTTTTTTTATTCTTTTTTTTTGCCTTTAAATAGAAATCAATACAAGACGAAATTAAATGATAAAGTAGGAAATAGATAATACGTTGTGCATGCTGTCATGTGCTCAGGTGTGTATCATGTTATCACATTATCAGGTGTGCGTATCATCCTGTTATCACGTGGTCAGGTGTATATCATGTTATCACATTATCAGGTGTGCGTATTATCCTGTTATCACGTGGTCAGGTGTGTATCATGCCATGACGTGGTCCGGTGTGTCTCATGTTAACACGTAATCAGGTGTGTATTATACATGATGTGGTCTTCGTCCTCTTCATTTTCTCCTTCTCCTCCTCCTCCTCCTCCTTCTCCTCTCCCTCCTCCTCCTCCTCTCCCTCCTCCTCCTCCTCCTCCTCCTCCTCCGCCTCCTCCTCCTTCTCCTCTTCCTCCACCTTCTTCCATATCCTTGGATATATCTTATACCACATAGGTAATCGTATGCTTCATCAGTCGTACTGTAACCATGGAAAATGAGCCTGTATGGGGGAACAAGTGTCTTTTTCATCAGGCTTATTCTGCTAAGATTGAACGTCTAAGTGTCTAGATTAGAAGTCCTTGGCTTGTGTACCTATAAAATAATCACTTTTATGAATCTCTCATTTCGGACAGAGCGCAAATTTTCAGCCACAGTAACTATGGGTATTTATTTGTGTGTGTTTGTAGATATGCAAAATACCTGCGTGCATTTATGCGTGTGCGTTTCTAGATATGTGTAGTATTTACATGTATTTACGTGTGCGCTCGCACGTACGTACTCGCCAAGGCTTAATATCAGCTTACCTTTTTATTTTTCCTTTTCTATAATTTTTCCTTCAAATCACGATAAATGTAAATGTAACACTAGCGCTGGTCGTTTGTGTAAATCAGACAAAGGATGAGAGAACAGTGTCAAAGGGGTATGTCAACACAGTGATCATATCACGAAAGTCCCATTACCATGTAATACCACCCTCAGTACTCGATGAGACCCTCTCAGTATACCACACTGAACAATAGTATGTCCCAGTGCACCTTAGCGTGTCATGGTACACTTAAGTATATCACAGTGTACTACGCTACACCACCGCATCGTAACAATAAGGCGCCTTGATGTATTACGTTACAGCTGGGCATGTTATGAAACATATTACAGTGTAGTACTACATTAACGCTACATCTCGTTAGGGTAGAACTAAGTGTACTATGGCACATCTCAGTACACTGTAGTACATCTCAGTATTCTACGGCATACCTCAGTGTATTTCAGGGTCCGCCACTACGCCACAGTTTAGCTCAGCAGCATATTACCCTGCATTAAGTATAGCCCGATGGCATACTACCCTACACTACAGTATAGCCAAACAGCATGTTACCCTACACCACAGTATAGCTCAATAGCATACTGCCGTACATTACAGTATAGCCCGATGGCATACTACCCTACACGACAGTATAGCCAAACAGCATGTTACCCTACACCACAGTATAGCTCAACAGCATACTGCCGTACATTACAGTATAGCCCAATGGCATACTACCCTACATTACAGTGTAGCCCAGCAGCATATTACCCTACACTACAGTATAGCTCAACAGCATACTGCCGTACATTACAGTATAGCCCAACAGCATACTATCCTACACTACAGCATAGCCCAACAGCATACTACCCTCCACTACAGAATACTCAAATATAAAACAGTATACCTTGGAATCTGGCATAGGAACTAGGCATACCTCAGTGTATACCTAAAGACACACCAGAATATGTCTATACGCTGCCACACAACACATTACACCTCATGATATACTATGGGGCTATCATCTGACGCCAGGGTACTTCAAAACGGCGTGGTACCCCTGTGCACAATACGGTACCCCCGTGCACAATACGGTGCCCCCGTGCACAATACGGTACCCCCATGCACAATACGGTAACACCGTGCACAGTACGGTACACTTGATTGCATTGCATCATAATATAAAATGATTTTCTTTGTTCTTCATTATTTTGGTTGTACCTCTTCTTTGTTTTGTTTCCATTTTCCTCTCATTTCCAGTTGTCTTCCTTCTTCTTGCCGTACACCTGTCCCCGTTCCCTACTTCCGTTCTCTTTCAGCCCTCCAGGAGGCTTGGCAATCCGGATAATTCCG